>NC_134400.1:135671058-135921465 GCF_050003625.1 Haematobia irritans
ATTCGTTTTGTTTTGTTATTGTTGGTTATGTTCTTTAATCATTGTTGTCGTTTTCTTGATTTCAGCCTAAAACCATGCATTGACTAAACTACAAGTGTAGCTTAACCAACAGAGGAAAATAATGTTTGTCAAATTTATTTGGGCAAAGCCCAATAGACTGCAAGATGGTTGGATGGACGCACGTTTCGGAATTACCACATTCCTCATCAGCATCCTCTACTTGCAGCAAAACTATCAACCAATTATCAGAATGAATTCGGGTAATTCACTCAACCCACAGTGAACTACACTTGAACCTTCCGAAAAAAGGTTTTATATGATAGCCGGCTTATGCCGAAATAAATTCGTACAAACATATCTCTTTTCCTTTGCCACCGTCAAATCATCGATTTGAGTGCAGTTGGCTGGGTTTATTTTGAGCATGCTTCCTCTTTTTCTCATTCGTTTTGTTTTGTTATTGTTGGTTTTTTCTTTAATCATTGTTGTCGTTTTTTGATTTCAGCCTAAAACCAAGCATTGACTAAACTACAAGTGTAGCTTAAACAACAGAGGAAAATAATGTTTGTTAATTTTGACAAAATTTATTTATTAAATTTTGACAAAATTTTCTATAGAAATAAAATGTTAACCAAATTCTCTATAGAAATAAAATTTTGAGAACCTGAAGTTAGTTGCAATACATGACACATCAATATCAATACATCAATTTATGGATGTATAAGATATACATATTAGATGTACACATTAAAAATAACAAGTTGTTTGTCGAAATAACACTTCTGATAAATTGTCACATATAATTAATAAATAAAATTTAATTTGAATTGTAAAACAAATGATGGGGTGAGATGGGCCTTGAAGAAAGTAGGACTCACTGCACCCTCAAAAATATCGCTTCTGTAACATATACCCCATATTGTGCTTCAAGCATATTTATTTTCAGGATTGGTCCAAACAAAGTATTGTTTGTATTGTTCAAACATATTATGTTTCACCTTAGGCATGCACTGGTAGAAAAAAAATTATGAAATTTTCTTTATGTGAATATATTTTTAAGGCGACAATTGGTTACCTCCATTCATTTACTTGCAGCTTACTCTTTAGGTCTCTCTTTCTAAACACATATATAGGCTATTTCGAAATTAATATATGCTTGCATCCAAGCATATTATATTTACAAAAATTTTATGTCCCAAACATAATATAAAATTCTAACATATTAACATATATGTCCCAAACATGTTATGCTAGTTTATGAACATTATATGCTTGCACCTTAAAATATTGTGTTAAAAAATTTGAGTTCTAAACATATAATTTTTACACCCAAACATATGAAAAACAGTCTTTTTCATGCGTGTATGAATGATAAGGTTTTTTTTTAAAATAAAATTAAAAATTAATTAAAATTTTTGAAACTAATTTATACAATAATTTATCAAGTTGTACTATTTATTTGATTTTAAACTTTCCATGAAAATAAAATAACAATTTATAATATGATAATAATATTTTACAATGTTTACTTGGTATCGATACCAAATCCAAGATTTTGAAAGATAGTTGTTTTTTTTGTAAGTGTATCAACAATTTAATTTCAATTCTGATTTCGTTGATGCAATTTCTTTGTATTACACACATTCGAATATAATTGGTCACATTTGACAGCATGATCTCTAAACTCATCTAATGATGGCATGTGTGTATATAAACTTTCAACATCGTATGGTCTTTGGGTTTCCTCAGATTTTATTGATTCAATATTTTCTTTGTCATCACCACGGATACGATTCTTTACAGACTTTTGCATGCCCCAGATGAACGGAGAACTTTTGCATATAAGCATTTTAAGGCATGATCGTTCGTTTCCAGTCGTTTCATGATTTTCTATCATTTTAATTATTTTATCAGATAAATTAGTATCGATGGCCTGATCTAGCAACGATTTCATTTGTTTAGATGGATTCTGGAGGAACCAATCAAAAGGAGTACCTTCCATCAATTCTCGTGGTTGATGATCATTGGGACCATATACTTCCTCAGGCCCTGTTTCTGCATTATAGTCATCTGAAGAGTATACGTTTTTAGTGCGCTGAGGTTTCGTGGGTTTTCCTCCTCCTCCTCCTCCTCCTAGCAGAGTGGTTCCTATCTGGAAGTGAGAAATGTATTTAAATAGGATATTGTAAGAAATATAGATTCTTGCTGAGTTTTTTGAAACTTATAAATATATCTGAATGTACGAAAAAATATAAAACGTTTGGAGAACTGGTATCGCAAAATTCATTCGTTTGTGTTTCTTCAAAAAAGTTCAAACTTTTATCTGCAAAAAAAAAATGTTTCTATTCTAACAATGTTTATTATTGCTGCAACACCTTTTTCCAAAACCACAATTTGTATCGTTTCGGTTATTTCGTAGGAAATACAGGGTCCAGTGGAAAGTTTTATTTGGGAGGAAAGAATTTTTTTTACGTGTAAAAGTGTCCAGCAAAAAAATTTAAAGTTGTTCTAAAGGCACAATTTTAAAAGCACTTCCAAAAATGTTCTTTCAAAGAAGTTCTTTATTTTAACTGCGCTGGAAGTTCTTTTAATTCAATTTTGTATACCTCCCATTTCTTATAATAGTTTAGAAAGAGAGTAAGAATTAATAAAATGGTACAAACTATTTAAATTGTAACGAAAAAAAACGCTAAATCTATTATAGAAAACTTCCGAATATTTGAAAATATTTGAGGTCAAACGTTTCAGACAAGCGTTAGAATGCATTCAAAATCATAGAAAAGTATAAAACTCATTTATTTGGCAAAATATAACAGAGTTTTTTAATTCACATCGAAAACACTCAATCCGGATCACACCTTAATGCGAGTTCGGTGTACCGGCTGTTGAAATGGTGGGCATCCATCCTATGACAAGTCCATGTTAAATTCATCGCTTTTGCGCTAACTTTGCACCACTTCCGGATCCAAAAAGATCATTCTCAATACTTTATTTGTCGACGTTTTTTATATAAAAGCATTCCAGTTATACACGGACGGAAATGACTGTATTTTCAGAATTGAAAATACCGTCACGAAGATCATTAACATAGAGCATAAATAAAATCGGATCAAATATAGAACCCTGAGGTACACCGCAAAGTACCTCGCGGATTGACGACACACGACCATTGGACAAAACAAACTGTGATCGACAAGACAGAAATGATGATATCAACTTGCAAGACGAGTAAGAAAAATAAAATTGTCAGAATAATTTATCCATAAGAGTAGTATGATCTACCGAATTAAATGCTTTACTTAAGTCCAATATATTGCAAGAATTCCCGGATATTGCAAGAATTCCCGGATATCTAGCATCTAGTGACCGTCTTATCGTGTCGGTCAAGTGAACCATCAAGGAAATCGTACCATGATATCTCCTAAAACCAGACTGACGACAGTCTACCAATGAGTGTGCGTCCAAATGCGAACAGATTTGATCCTTCAAGACTATTTCAAACGCTTTAGAGAGAGCAGGTAAGAGGGAGATAGGTCTGAAATCTGAACATGCAGACCCAGAAGTTCCCTTTTTCTGAAGAGGAAGAACTTTTGCAAGCTTCCAATTAACTGGAAATTTACCTGTCATAAGAATAGTGTTAAATATATGAGCCATATGGTAACAGATGAATGGATACAATATTTTTATAAATTTAATAGGAATAGAATCAAATCCAACGGCGTTGGAATTAATCCTATTTATTGCATAAAAAAGTTCACTTTCATCGATATTTCTGAAATCAGCCGAGACCAAAAATCACACGAAGAACGTATCCCAGAGAAGACCCGCACACCAAAAGCGCGCTTGGCCTGTCTAATACACCGTCGAGCAATAGCTCTATAGTGTTTATAAGTCATCTTATTCTGGTGACTTCTGTCCTCAGTGTAAGTTCTGTAAGCTAAGTCCCGATTAATGATAGCAGCCTTGACCTCAGAAGTAAACTGCGTTGATTTACATTCAGGAGAGCCACCGTGGTGCAATGGTTAGCATGCCCGCCTTGCATACACAAGGTCGTGGTTTCGATTCCTGCTTCGACCGAACACCAAAAAGTTTTTCAGCGGTGGATTATCCCACCGCAGTAATGCTGGTGACTTCTTCTCTAAGTGGTTTCAGTGGTAAGAAAGAAGTGCACCAACGTGGTATCACAATGGACTGAATAGTCTAAATGAGCCTGATACATAGGGCTGCCACCTAACCTTTCCGTTCAGGCACATGGGACAAAAAGAGACTATTAATGATCTCGTTCATAAAACCAACTTGTACATCAGTATCATTCGTTCCATATAAGATTGAAAAGTCCCGAGATAGAATATCCTCTGATAGATCGTCCAAATTAACTGATTCCAAATCTATAAATACCACATGAGAACTAGAGCCAGAACTATTCTCTAAATTATATTGCACTAATAAAAAAACATGATAAGAATTCACGGCTGGAAAATAGAATTGATTGCTTTTAAGTACAGAAGAGGCATTACTAACCAAAAAATAATCAATCATCGAAAAAAAAAAATTGTGGGTATAGTCATAATGTGTAGGCTGTCGTTGTGGACTACTTACAAATTACACCTCGTAAGAAAATGGCGGAAATCCTAATAAATAACAATTCGCAATCAGACTCTGAAATTGTCTTAAGAACTCTAGTTTTAGGTCTAGAAGAGATGTAAAAAGCAACACCGCCACCACGTCTATCACAACGATCATTACGAAGTAGCTTATAACCTGGGATGCTTATACATTTGTTAGATACATACGGTTTTAACCATGTTTCTGCAAATCCAATGATATCAAGATATCCTCCACCCAAAATATTTTTCAATTCATCAAACTTCGTAGATTTAGTACCAGGCAAATATGAAGCAATAATATGTAGCGGAGGTGTCATCAAAGCCCGCTCTAATGACTAACCCCTTACCCCCACCTTCCTTCCCATCCTTGTGAAGAAACAAAGAGAAAAAAATCGCGACATTATATGTCAATTTGCTGCAGTAGGAGTTCCAAAATTAGGTGTATCCCCCAAAACATGGCGATTTGACCGACTTCCTTGTTGGGATCTTATAAAATTTGCTTAAGCTTCATTGCCAAGTTTAAGAAGGCCGTCGTAAGAATTCACCTTTTTATCATTGTTGAAGTCGAAGATGACGGCTTTAGCAGCAGATGGAATAAGTTGGAAACGTTTAATCTTTTTTTCTTTTAACAAACAGCGGCAGAGATTTTTTATTTTTAAGGCAAGTAGAGGCAAGTTGTCATTGAGATAGATCCTGGCTTCTATATTGGATCCAAAAATTGATGAATGCTTTAAATTTTTACTTGACATATATTTCTTCATGATCTCGTCTCGTTTGGCCAAAGAATGGAACTTAATCAACATGGACCTCTTTTGTTTTCCAAGCCAGAACGAAGAAATAATATCAGTCGCAACAGTGCTAACTCCTAGTGCCTCAGGGATCTTCACAGCCATGTCACACGATTCGACATTTGTAGGCAAACCTGACACTTAAATATCGTGTCTATTCAATTGGTAGCGAATCATATTATTCTCCGCTCGTAGCTGTCGTACCTCAGCCAATACAGCAGTATTGTTTTCTTCGCAATGTTTTTTGTTTTTTCAAAAGCCTCCATAATGGGAACAATAGCTTGGTCAATTTCACTACGTATTTTAGTTGGCAATGTATTTGTTAAATCGTCCATTTTTTTTGTGAGGTTATTAATACCGACATTGCCAACTGCAACAAAAGAAGAGCACCCTCCACATTTCCAGCCAACAGCTCCAGCTTTTTTAAAAGCACAGGCAGCGTCACTGAGTCCAGATCACTTTTTCAGGTGGAACCATTCCTCACAAATGCAGTAAAAAACACCTCCAGTGCTTTTGGTTACATTTTTGCTGCAGACAGGACAAGAAGTAATTTTGTAAACAAACAGCAGTGCAAACCGTTAACGAAAAATAGCAGGTGACAGCGGCAGCACGAGTAATTAGAATGCAATTAAATAATGCAATGATGATCAAAGTCGACGCAATATTATAAATTTTGTATTCAGCAGACGCTTGATATTTGCTATTTAATACTTTAAGTTATATTAAAATTATTAATACTTTAGAAAAACAGATAAATTGAGCAGAGCACTAAATTTTTATTCTTGCATGGCTTAGGGTTGCCAGATACGATGAAATGAAAATTTCCATAACCAAATCCGATAGTGGCCATGTGTCTCCAATAGCTTCTATATTTTTAAGTTCCCAGCAAAAAAATTTGGAAGTACTTCTAAAGGCACTACTTTAAAATCACTCTAAAATGTCCTTCCAGAGATGTTCTTTATTTTAACTACTCAGGAAGTTCTTTTAATTCAATTTTTTACAACTCGCTTTTTTCATACTTTTAAAGGGCAATTTTAACATTTTTTGTTTCAAATATGTTAAAAACAGGGTAAGGATTAATAAAATGGTATAAATTATTTACATTTTGTCGAAAACATTTCTAAATTCATTCTAGAAAAATTGCGAAATTTTGAAAATATTTGAAGTCAAGGGTTTCACGCAAGCGTTAGTTTGCACTTAAAAATCATAAAAAATTATAATAATTAATTATTTGACAAAATAGCACAAAATTTTTTAATTCATATCCAACATGATCCCGACATGATATCTGGTTGGGGAGTGGGACCTCCCTCTTGCCCGACTTTTTGAAAATTGAACTAAAGTTCTCCGATTTGCTTGAAATTTTCTGGAATGGTTAAGGTGGCGTCTAGACAAATATCCCCTTCTTTTTTCGACATTTTAAACCCTTATCACAATGGACTGAATAGTCTAAGTGAGCCTGAAATTTAATCGGGCTGCCACTTTAACCTAACCTAACCTAACCCTAAAGAAAAGTTCTCCAATTTTTATACCCTGCGCCATACTGTGGAACAGGGTATTATAAGTTAGTGCATATGTTTGCAACACCCAGAAGGAGACGAGATAGACACATGGTGTCTTTGGCAAAAATGTTCAGGGTGGGCTCTTGAGTCGATATAGCCATGTCCGTCTGTCCGTGAACACATTTTTGTAATCAAAGTCTAGGTCGCAGTTTTAGTCCAATCGACTTCAAAATTGGCACAAGTATGTGTTTTGGCTCAGAATAGAACCCTATTTATTTTGGAAGAAATCGGTTCAGATTTAGATATAGCTCCCATATATATATTTCGCCCGATATGCACTTATTGGCCCCAGAAGCCATAGTTTTACCCTTTTGTGCTTAAAATTTTGCACTGGAAGAACAATTAGTACTATAGTCAAGTGTGCCAAATTTTATTGAAATCGGTTCAGATTTAGATATAGCTCCCATATATATCTTTCGCCCGATATGGACTAAAACGGTCCCAGAAGCCACAGTTTTACCCCAATTTGGTTGAAATTTTGCACTAGGAGTACAATTAGTAGTGTAGTCAAGTGTGCCAAATTTTATTGAAATCGGTTCAGATTTAGATATAGCTCCCATATATATCGTTCGCCCGATTTACACTCTTATGACCACAGAGGCCAATTTTTTGCTCCGATTTAGTTGAAATTTTGCACAGGGAGTAGAATTAGCATTGTAGCTATGCCTGCCAAATTTGGTTGAAATCGGTTCAGATTTAGATATATCTCCCATATATAGCTTTCGCGCGATTAACACTCATATGACCACAGAGGCCAATTTTTTGCTCCGATTTAGTTGAAATTTTGCACAGGGAGTAGAATTAGCATTGTTGCTATGCGTGCCAAATTTGGTTTAAATCGGCTCAGATTTAGATATAGCTCCTATATATATGTTTTTCTGATTTCGACAAAAATGGCCAAAATACCAACATTTTCCTTGTAAAATCGCCACTGCTTAGTCGAAAAGTTGTAAAAATGACTTTAATTTTCCTAAACTTCTAATACATATATATCGAGCGATATATCATAATAAATAAACTTTTGCGAAGTTTCCTTTTGCTTCAGATTTTAATGTTTCCCATATTTTTTTACTAACATTGCGTTCCACCCTAGTGCATTAGCTGACTTAAATTTTGGGTCTATAGATTTTGTAGAAGTCTATCAAATTCTGTACAGATCGAGTGATATTTAAATGTATGTATTAGGGACACACCTTTATATATAGCCCCCAACACATTTGACGGATGTTATATGGTATCGAAAATTTAGATCTACAAAGTGGTGCAGGGTATAATATAGTCGGCCCCGCCCGACTTTAGACTTTCCTTACTTGTTTTTGTTGAAATTGCAGGGAAGATTGGTAATTATCTGATCAAAAACCCCTAACTTTTTTCAATATTTGATCGGGGAAGGGAATGTCCTTATTTTAAATAATAGAGCAAAATCCAAAATACTCTGTTTTACTTGAAATTTACAGGGAACTTGGGAGAAAGGGAGTAAATGATATGGGGTACTTGATTTTTCGATATCTTGTGGAGGATGTACACCTCAACTTTGTCCTATTTTCTTGGAAAATTTAAAGTTTTCTGATTTTCTTGAAATGTGCTGGAAAGGTAGAGGGTGATCCTTTATGGGACCTAAATATTAAATTTTTTGATATTTGCCCAGACAACATAAATGGTGCTTCATTTTCCGGTATATAACAGGTTGGCTGATAAGTCCCCGGTCTAACAAAGAAAAACACATTTTTTTTTTTTTCAAAATTCGTTTTTTTATTCAACATAGTTCCCTTACAGAGCGATACAACGATTATAACGACCTTCCAATTTTTTGATACCATTTTGGTAGTACTCCTTCGGTTTTGCCTCAAAATAGGCCTCAGTTTCGGCGATCACCTCTTCATTGCAGCCAAATTTTTTCCCTGCGAGCATCCTTTTGAGGTCTGAGAATACGGTGGGTGGCGAAGCAATTCGAAGCCCAATTCATTAATTTTTGCCATCGTTCTCAATGACTTGTGGCACGGTGCGTTGTCTTGGTGGAACAACACTTTTTTCTTCTTCATATGGGGCCGTTTTGCCGCGATTTCAACCTTCAAACGCTCCAATAACGCCATATAATAGTCACTGTTGATGGTTTTTCCCTTCTCAAGATAATCGATAAAAATTATTCCATGCGCATCCCAAAAAAACAGAGGCCATTACTTTGCCAGCGGACTTTTGAGTCTTTCCACGCTTCGGAGACGGTTCACCGGTCGCTGTCCACTCAGCCGACTGTCGATTGGACTCAGGAGTGTAGTGATGGAGCCATGTTTCATCCATTGTCACATATCGACGGAAAAACTCGGGTGTATTACGAGTTAACAGCTGCAAACACCGCTCAGAATCATCAACACATTGTTGCTTTTGGTCAAATGTGAGCTCGCGCGGCACCCATTTTGCACAGAGCTTCCGCATATCCAAATATTGATGAATGATATGACCAACACGTTCCTTTGATATCTTTAAGGCCTCTGCTATCTCGATCAACTTCATTTTACGGTCATTCAAAATCATTTTGTGGATTTTTTTGATGTTTTCGTCGGTAACCACCTCTTTCGGGCGTCCACTGCGTTCACCGTCCTCCGTGCTCATTTCACCACGCTTGAATTTTGCATACCAATCAATTATTGTTGATTTCCCTGGGGCAAAGTCCGGAAACTCATTATCAAGCCAAGTTTTTGCTTCCACCGTATTTTTCCCCTTCAGAAAACAGTATTTTATCAAAACACGAAATTCCTTTTTTTCCATTTTTTTTGTCACAATAAAAAAAGTTGCTTCACAAAAGACGCTCTATCTCACAAACTAATTGACTTACAGACGTCAAATTTTGACACGAATCATTTGAAGGTTGATACTATATAAAAATAATATGAATTTAATACTAGCGACGCCATCTATGTGTCAGACCGGGGACTTATCAGCCAACCTGTTATTCGGAAAGACATCATCCCTGTAACCCACATTTTAAAAAAAAAGTTATGATAATATATTTAAAACTTTTAAATATTTACTTTCTCTCATTTAATTGACAGGAAACATAGAGTGTTTTTATCTTCCTCCATGAATTCCACACAGGAGGAAGAAAAAGGTGTAGTTCATTTGTTGTGCCAGTGAAGGGACTTCGTAAGTCCTAATTTTTAAAAGAATAATCCGGTTTATATTTTGGTTGGTAACTTAATAAAATTTTGATTATTTATTTGATTATACTATTATTCGCAGAAATTTGAATACACTAGACGTAAAACAATTCCATGAGTGAAATCTCTCTTAAAAATAAGCGTCAATTCTGCTGAACGACTAAAAATGCTATGGATAACACCAATTCAAGAAAAATAAACCACAGATGAAAGAAAAATGTTGTGTTCACCGGGAACCATGTAATGCACGTACTTCCTTAAGGTGAGTACTAAGTTTGAGTTTTGCCGCTAAAGTGAAAACTAAATCAGTAAAAAAAAGGCATAAAATTATGCATATTTGTGTCAAATTTTATTATAACTTGATGGGGAATAGCCCAAAGCACAAGTTTCACAAAGTTTGTATTCCTTAAAATGGATTATTAAAGAAAAGTAATCGTAAAAAAATTACGATTTTAGCGGCTAAACTCGATCTTAATACACACCTTTAACCTAAAAAAATCCGCCATCATTGCATACATGTGCATTTTGCAAATAACTACAAATTCTTTGAATTTTTTTCATTATTTTATCCTTCGAAATATTCTGTAAAGGATATGATTCTTCCCTAAAAATTAAATACTTTTTTACCAAATAGTCTCTCAGTTATAACAATTCAGGAAGGCGCCGCGAATCGGGCCGAATCGGGTTCGGCTAGTTTATATAAAGAATTGTTTTTACATTTTCACACAAAAATGTAATTTTCGTAAATCTTTGCTATTATTATCATTATTATAGTTACCGTAGAGGCCAGCATTATTAAAACATTTATCGCCAAAGCTCCAAGTTTTGTGGCATCAAATCCAACCATACGTAACATACTGGTGACAAATTTAGCTGTGTTTAACCCAAAATTGTCATTTTGTCCGGAAGAAGACGATTTTTCTGAAGATTCTCCTCCATTCAATCTATCATTGTCACGATTATAGTTTCGGTTGCTCTCCATTGACTCGTGGGTATGTCGTTTTTCGGTTTGTCGAATTTGTTCTTCAGATGATGTGGCCGATGTGGAGGAGGGTATAGCCTGTAGGCCCTTTTGCAAGAGAGAAACTAAATCTGGCTTGCCTTTGTTAGAAGTAGTAGAAAAGGCTTTCGCCACCAAATTTGCCACATCAGCTGCGGTATTGACGCCTTAATAAAAATTCCAAATTGATTAGAAAAAAAAAATATCTATCACACTCTCTTCTATGTATTTACCAAACATTTGTCCAGCAAATTTTAAGCCTTCGTTTAAATTGTCCATTACACCACGTTTTTCCATTTGCCTCGCATTGCATCCCTTGAGCAGTAAAATTGTCCAAAGAATGACAAAAGGAATACGATTTTTTAGTTTCATTTTTAAACACTTCACTTGTACACCGTTGGATGGTTTCTTTTAAAACTTCCAGTTATCACTAAAAGTAATTTGGTGATTTTACAAATGCAATACCCCATACGCTTGCGTAGATTTCTATTAAAATTTGTGTCACATGAGTGATTTTCTTAACGCTTTTTAAACATAATTATTTTAGTCTAATTTTGTAATAACTTTTCGTGGCGTATTTTACAAATGAATTATACCATTTTCCACTTACACAGCCATATGACACTGAAAAAATGTCATAGCTTTTAAAGATACAGTTTTTTTTTATTTATTTTCATCCACCCCAGCAAAAACTGGCTAGTTGTTTGAATGAAAAACTGCTTACCATATATTGATATCACCTACCAAATTTCAAACGGATCGGATGAAATTTTCTCCTTCAAGAGTCTCTGTAAATGAAATCTGTGCATCGTTTACATGGAGGCTATACCTAAAAGTCGTCCGATATGGCCCATTTGCAATACCATTCGACCTACATTAATAACAACAACTTGTGCCATGTTTCAAGAAATAGCTTGTTTCGCTCGGAAGACGACAGAACACTGTTAGATCGACTTGTATATACTTTATGGAGTCGAAGACCAACATTTTGATGCGTTATAAACGGAATGATAATGTTAGTATACCCCTCAGCAAAAATTCTTATTACCAAGAAATCGTGGTGGTAACTTGTTTCAAAAAATGGGTAAATACTTATTTTTAAATGGAAAAACTATTTTGCAACATCGGAAAATAACATAGTTTTGTTTTTATTTCCCACATGCAAAAAGTTGAAGTAGGTTAGGTTAGGTTAAAGTGGCAGCCCGGTTAAGTTTCAGGCTCACTTAGACTAGTCAGTCCATTGTGATACCACATTTAACTAAAAGTACATATGGGCATATCTAGTTTTAGCCGCTGAACCTTCTCTATTATTTTCTTTTGTTGAACCAACCAGATTGTTCCAAAACCATTAACAGACTGCTTAAGTTAACGTTTTCCAGGTCCGCCAGTAATCTAAAGCTATATGCCCCTAAAATTCGCTTACGCCTTACACAAAATGCAGGACAATCACACAAGAGGTATTTAATTGATTCCTTTTCCTCCGCATCATGACAGCTCATACAGTAACATAGTCATTATACTTCGCATCAATAGTTTTTGCAAATTCGCCTATCAGGCAGCGACCCGTTATAGCAGATATCAGGAGTGATATCTGACGTCTTGAGAACACTAGCATATCTAGTGTGCGGTTTAAGTTTAAATGGGGCCATATTTGCTTGGTGTCGTTCCAACCCTTGCAATTCTCCCATCGAACATTGGCCATCATAACAGCCTTCTCACACAGTAAGAGCTTGCAGGTAGCCCGTGCCATACCAACAGATTCTAGTTCCCCTTGAATATGTAAGGTAGTTCCTAGCCTTGCTAACTCATCTGATTCGCAGTTCCCCGATATGTTTCTATGGCCAAGCATCCATATTAGGTGAATATTGTACTGCTCAGCCATCTCGTTGAGAGATTTGCGGCAGTCGATAGCCGTTTTTGAGTTAAGGAACACAGGATACAGGGATTTTATTGCAGATTGACTGTCTGAGTATATATTAATGCCAATATTTATTGGAACATTACTTCTCAGCCAATTCACCACCTCTCTTATTGGTAATATTTCAGCCTGAAAAACACTACAGTGATTAGGTAATCTTTTCGCTATTCGAATTTCCAGATCATTAGAATATACTCCGAAACCCACTTGTCCATCCAATTTGGAGCCATCAGTGTGGAAATCTATACATCTTTTATTCCCCGGGGTCTGTGTACACCACGCCTCACTGTCGGGAATTAGAGTTTCAAACTTTTTGTCGAAAAGTGGTTTCGCCAGAGTGTAATCCACTACGTTAGGCACATTTGGCATTATTTTGAGGACCGAACTCTGACCGTACAATTTTTCCGACCACAGCGATAGCTCGCGCAACCGCACAGCCGTTGTTGCAGCTGATTGTTTGGCCAAAATGTCTAAAGGCAATAGATGCAGCATGACATTAAGGGAATCTGTTCCTGTCTTACTGAATGCGCCTGAGATACATAAGCACGCCATACGCTGAACTTTATCTAAACCTATCGGTTGCTGAAGTGCCGCCCACCAGAATACAACACCATACAGCATTATAGGTCTAACCACTGCCGTGTATAGCCAATGCACAATTTTCGTTTTTAGTCGCCACTTTTTTCCTATTGCCTTTTTGCACGAATACAAAGCTACCGTGGCTTTTCTCGCCCTTTCTTCAATATTAAGCATAAAGTTCAGCTTCATGTCCAAAATAACGCCAAGGTATTTTGCACACTCACCAAAAAGACTTTCAATACCCCCTAAGGATATGGGTTGAAATAAATGTTAACCTCTGTTTTCCACTGCAAATTCTTTCGATTGTTTTAAATATTGGTAATATATTTATATTTTTTTTCTAATTAAATTCGCTCTTAAAAATTTGCAACGTGGATGAAAAAAAATTGGTGTTTTGTAGCCGCAAACATTCATTATTTCCAGAAGCAGAAGTATTGCTGGCGGTAATGGCAATACTTCTGCTTCTGGAAATAAATTTGGTAATGAGTTTTTCACTTCAACATCTTACCAAAGTTTCGCTGGGTCCCACCCTATGATGGAGGATATAAAATAAATCTTAACTAAACGTTGTGTTAGATCAGAGGGCCGTTTTTGAATATCCTTGGTAGTCAAAGGGTTTATTATGTAAAATATCTTTTAATTGTTTATTTTTATTTTAATTATTTATTTCAAATAACATTAATAAAAAATACATACCAATATATTTTCCCATAAAAAATTGTTTGAAGACATTTTTGATTTGGCCATTTAATTTTGTTTAGTGTTGACTTTATAACGTGCTACTGGAAAATACAGAAAAGTCAGACGAAGCGAACTACATAACACCCTTCATCAGGCTACTGCAAATCTCAGTCAAAAGGGAATTATATACTACAATTCAGGTGTGAATGCCTAAAACATAGGGAGTTTTTTTTTATTCACGGGAATGTGTTGTCTTTTTTAAAATTTCCGTCCATTTTATATGTACTCGTAATTGAATAAATTAAAACTAGATTCATGGCACTACGTGAAAACCTCACAACGCATTTTATTTGATACGAAATTGTCGTGGCGCCCCGGTTGTCACAGTTGGTAGAATTCTACCAACTCTGGTAGAAAATTGGTAGAATTCTTGATGTTTTGATACATTTTACAAAATATTCCTCTCCAACTAAGAGGTACTTCATAAATTTTCTAAAGAAATAAAATTTTGACAATATTTTTATACCCTGCGCCACACTGTGGAGCAGGTATAAGTTCAGATTTCGATATAGCTCCCATATATATGTTTTTCTGATTTCGACAAAAATGGTCAAAATACCAACATTTTCCTTGTAAAATCGCCACTGCTTAGTCGAAAAGTTGTAAAAATGACTCTAATTTTCCTAAACTTCTAATACATATATATCGAGCGATAAATCATAAATAAACTTTTGCGAAGTTTCCTTATAATTGCTTCAGATTTAAATGTTTCCCATATTTTTTACTAACATTGTGTTACACCCTAGTGTATTAGCCGACTTAAATTTTGAGTCTATAGATTCTGTCCAGATCGAGTGATATTTATATGTATGTATTTGTATTTTCTATAGAAATAAAATTTTGACAAAATTTTCTATAGAAATAAAATTTTTACAACATTTTCTATAGAAATAAAATTTTGACAAAATTTTCAATAGAAATAAAATTTTGACAAAATTTTCTATAGAAATAAAATTTTGTCAAAATTTTCTATAGAAATAAAATTTTGTCAAAATTTTCTATAGAAATAAAATTTTGACAAAATTTTCTATAGAAATAAAATTTTGACAAAATTTTCTATAGAAATAAAATTTTGACAAAATTTTCTATAGAAATAAAATTTTGACAAAATTTTCTATAGAAATAAAATTTTGACAAAATTTTCAATAGAAATACAATTTTGACAAAATTTTCAATAGAAATAAAATTTTAACAAAATTTTCAATAGAAATAAAATGTTGACAAAATTTTCTATAGAAATAAAATTTTGACAAAATTTTCTATAGAAATAAAATTTTGACAAAATTTTCTATAGAAATAAAATTTTGACAAATTTTTCTATGGAAATAAAATGTTGACAAAATTTTCTATAGAAATAAAATTTTGACAAAATCTTCTATAGAAATAAAATTATGACAAAATTTTCTATAGAAATAAAATTATGACAAAATTTTCTATAGAAATAAAATTTTGACAAAATTTTCTATAGAAATAAAATTTTGACAAAATTTTCAATAGAAATAAAATTTTGACAAAAATTTCTATAGAAATAAAATGCTGACAAAATTTTCTATAAAAATAACATATTGACAAAATTTTCTATAGAAATAAAATTTTGCCAAATTTTCTACTGAAATAAAATTTTGCCAAATTTTCTACAGAGATAAAATTTTGACAAAATTTCCTATAAAAATAAAATGTCGACAAAATTTTCTATAAAAATAAAATGTTGGCAAAATTTTCCATAGAAATAAAATGTAGACAAAATTTTCTATAGAAACAAAATTTTGACAAAATTTTCTATAGAAATAAAATTTTGACGAAATTTTCTATAGAAATAAAATTTCTCTTCAATCGTTATTGTTGTTTTTGATTTCAGCTTAAAACCATGCATTGACTAAACTACAAGTGTAGCTTAACCAACAGAGGAAAAGTATGCTTGTCAAATTTATTTGGGCAAAGCCCTATAGACTGAAAGATGGTTGGATGTATAGTTGTTTCGGAATTACCACATTCCTCATCAGCATCCTCTACTTGCGGCAAATCTATCAGAATAAATTCGGGTAATTCACTCAACCCAAAGTGAACTACACTTGAACCTTCTGAAAAAAGGTTTGATAGTCGACTACTGCCTAAACAAATTTGCAAGCATATCTCTTTTCCTTTGCCAAACTCAAATTATCGATTTGAATGTAGTTGGCAGGGTTTGTTTTTGAGCGTGCTTCCTCTATCTTCATTCGTTTTGTTTGTTATTGTTGGTTTCTCTTCAATCGTTATTGTTGTTTTTGATTTCAGCTTAAAACCATGCATTGACTAAACTACAAGTGTAGCTTAACCAACAGAGGAAAAGTATGCTTGTCAATTTTATTTGGGCAAAGCCCTATGGACTGCATTTGACAAAATTTTCGATAGAAATAGAATTTTGACAAAATTTCCTATAAAAATAAAATTTTTGCAAAATTTCCTATAAAAATAAAATGTGGGCAAAATTTTCTATAAAAATTAATTGTTGGCAAAAATTTTCCATAGAAATAGAATGTTGACAAAATTTTCTATAGAAATAAAATGTTGACAAAATTTTCTATAAAAATAACATATTGACAAAATTTTCTATAGAAATAAAATTTTGCCAAATTTTCTATAAAAATAAAATGTTGACAACATCTTTTATAGAAATAAAATGTTGGCAAAATTTTCTATAAAAATAAATTGTTGGCAAAATTTTCCATAGAAATAAAATATTGACAAAATTTTCTATAGAAATAAAATTTTGACAACATTTTCTATAGAAATAAAATGTTGACAACATTTTCTATAGAAATAAAATGTTGACAAAATTTTCTATAGAAATAAAATGTTGACAAAATTTTCTATAGAAATAAAATGTTAACAAAATTTTCTATAGAAATAAAATGTTGGCAAAATTTCCTATAAAAATAAAATGTTGGCAACATTTTCCATAGAAATAAAATGTTGACAAAATGTTCTATAGAAATAAAATTTTGACAACATTTTCTATAGAAATAAAATTTTGACAAAATTTTCTATAGAAATAAAATGCTGACAAAATTTTCTATAAAAATAACATATTGAAAAAATTTTCTATAGAAATAAAATTTTGACAAAATTTCCTATAAAAATAAAATGTTGGCAAAATTTTCTACAAAAATAACTATTGACAAAATTTTCTATAGAAATAAAATGTTGACAAAAATTTCTATAAAAATAACATATTGACAAAATTTTCTATAGATATAAAATTTTGACAAAATTTCATATAAAAATAAAATGTTGACAAAATTTTCTATAGAAATAAAATGTTGACAACATTTTCTATAGAAATAAAATGTTAACAAATTTTTCTATAGAAATAAAATGTTTACAAAATTTTCTATAAAAATAACATATTGACAAAATTTTCTATAGAAATAAAATTTTGCCAAATTTCCTATAAAAATAACTATTGACAAAATTTTCTATAGAAATAAAATTTTGACAAAATTTCCTATAAAAATAAAATGTTGGCAAAAATTTCTATAAAAATAACATATTGACAAAATTTTCTATAGATATAAAATTTTGACAAAATTTCATATAAAAATAAAATGTTGACAAAATTTTCTATAGAAATAAACTGTTGACAAAATTTTCTATAGAAATAAAATGTTAACAAATTTGTCTATAGAAATAAAATGCTGACAAAATTTTCTATAAAAATAACATATTGACAAAATTTTCTATAGAAATAAAATTTTGCCAAAATTTCTATAAAAATAACTATTTACAAAATTTTCTATAGAAATAAAATGTTGACAAAAATTTCAATAAAAATAACATATTGACAAAATTTTCTATAGATATAAAATTTTGACAAAATTTCATATAAAAATAAAATGTTAACAAAATTTTCTATAGAAATGAAATGTTGACAAAATTTTCTATAGAAATAAAATGTTAACAAAATTTTCTATAGAAATAAAATGTTGACAAAATTTTCTATAAAAATAACATATTGACAAAATGTTCCATAGAAATAAAATGTTGACAACATTTTCTTTTGAAATAAAATTTTGACAAAAATTTCTATAGAAATAAAATGCTGACAAAATTTTCTATAAAAATAACATATTGACAAAATTTTCTATAGAAATAAAATTTTGCCAAATTTTCTACAGAAATAAAATTTTGCCAAATTTTCTACAGAGATAACATTTTGACAAAATTTCCTATAAAAATAAAATGTTGGCAAAATTTTCCATAGAAATAAATGTGGACAAAATTTTCTATAGAAACAAAATTTTGACAAAATTTTCTATAGAAATAAAATTTTGACAAAATTTTCTATAGAAATAAAATTTTGACAAAATTTTCTATAGAAATAAAATTTTGACGAAATTTTCTATAGAAATAAAATTTCTCTTCAATCGTTATTGTTGTTTTTGATTTCAGCTTAAAACCATGCATTGACTAAACTACAAGTGTAGCTTAACCAACAGAGGAAAAGTATGCTTGTCAAATTTATTTGGGCAAAGCCCTATAGACTGAAAGATGGTTGGATGTACACTTGTTTCGGAATTACCACATTCCTCACCAGCATCCTCTACTTGCAGCAAATCTATCAGAATAAATTCGGGTAATTCACTCAACCCAAAGTGAACTACACTTGAACCTTCTGAAAAAGGTTTGATAGTCGGTTCTTTTCCTTTGCCAAACTCAAATTATCGATTTGAATGTAGTTGGCAGGGTTTGTTTTTGAGCGTGATTCCTCTATCTTCATTCGTTTTGTTTGTTATTGTTGGTTTCTCTTCAATCGTTATTGTTGTTTTTGATTTCAGCTTAAAACCATGCATTGACTAAACTACAAGTGTAGCTTAACCAACAGAGGAAAAGTATGCTTGTCAAATTTATTTGGGCAAAGCCCTATGGACTGCATTTGACAAAATTTTCTATAGAAATAAAATTTTGAGAAAATTTTCTATAGAATTAAAATTTTGAGAAAATTTTCAATAGAAATGAATTTTTGACAAACGTTTCTATTTTTTCCGGAAACCATTGATGATTTGTGCCAACTGATTTTGCAAGATCGTCATGTGACCGACCTATCGTCAGATTGAGACAAACTTAGGCATTAATGGGTCCAGCATGCGTTCATTAGTGCATGAACATTTGACCGATAAAAAAATTGTTCGCGTTTGAACTCTCACAATTTGACAATCGCTCAAAAAAGGATCGTGCCATTTAATTTATTTATTTAAGTCAATTTAAACTAACATCAAAATACGATTGACTAGATTTTCAAAACATTCGTTGATTTGTCGATTTTTACGATTACTAAAAGTCGATTAGTTGAAAAGTCGATCTTCGACCTTACTTGAGTATATTTGAAACATTATCTCTCTTTAATTGTTTGCTTAATATTACACTCAACTCACTATAATTTCTTGTAACTTCTTCTAATTGCAGGTACGTGGTCACCAAAGAGCACCATCAGATTCTAAGGAATTTCATGAGCTAACAAAACGTGATGCTCTACGCCAACTGGAAAATGACTTGGATAGGCTTTTGCAGACAGCAGATTCTGAAAAACGAACTGCTTTGCGCCTGGAAATGGAGCGTTTTGCTGATCTCTTTGGACGTTTTTTACAAGAAGGTATTGTATTTTGTGGAGATTTTCTTTGTAAAGTTGATTTATTTGTATTCATTAATTTTAATAGAGGGACCTTCCATTGATTGGAATAAAATTCAAAAATTACCTGCAAATGCTGTTATGGATTATAGTTCGTTGAAATCGCCCAGAAACGATCAGGTTGGTTTATATTTTTTTTGCGTTAAATTTACACCTAACTTACAAAGTATCTAGAGACAAGCCAAAAATATTGTGCTATTTTAAGGTGTTTATACTCTAAGATAACATTCACCTGATATTCAAAGCGAAAATCGAACATAGTACCCCATAGCTATGTTAAGAGCATAATTCCACAACTAAAAGAGACATATTTCGAAATATTTAACTTTTGTCATTCGTTTCAAACTTGTAGGTACACGTCTAATGGTCCCTAATTCACCTAACTAATCCAAAGTTTGCGTCCGAAAAATGTCGAATTTTCAAATGCTACCAATTGAACTTTTCCAATTTCAAAAAAGTCGATAACTCGAAATGTCGACTGTTGAAAAGTCGAAAATTCGACTTTTCAAAATCTTAAAAAAAAATCCAACACCAGAAAAGTGAAACGCCGCGAAAAACAACTCAGTTTATTTATAAACAAATCAACCAAACAATTTTTCATGTGACGAACTTCCCAGCATAAAAAGAGCTTCCGGAATTAGTGCAAACATGGATCATCTCCAATGAACTTTACATGGACTTGTCATAGGACGGAGGTGCTCCATTTTTGGATCATTTTCATTGCTTTGGAAGTTGTGCCTTGAAAGTTCATTTGGATGAAGAAATGAAAAAAAAAAAAACACTAAAAAACGAAAAACGGCAATTTTTTATTAATATTTTCTAAAAAAAAAAAAATATTTTTTTAATGTTATACATCGTTTTTATTTTGTTTTTTGTCGGCATATATTTTTGTATAAATATATTTTTTCCATTAAAAATCAAGAAAAAGTTAAAAATTATCGTAATTTGCAAAACCTTAAAAGAACTTCCATGGAAGTGAAAAAAGTCAAACGGCACAGGTTCAAATCCCTGCGGGGATGTGTTTTTTTTTTTTCTTATTTTTTACTTTTTTATTGATTCTCTATTCTTTTTTGCCAAATTTAATTGTCCAAAACTTAAATTTTCACTTAAATTATTAATTAATCTATTTTATACCTTATATATGTAATTATACTTTTTATATACTCGCATATATTTTCACTTTGTCACAACTTCAATTATACTTTAGTCACGGTTAGTAGTCCATTGTAATTTACATAAATTGGCCGCTATGTGGCTTCAAATTACATAATGAAAATAAAATAAAATAAATAAATAAAAAAATAAATCGGCCTAATTCCGTACTTTCTAAAGGACTGCATTGGAAGTGGAAAAAATCGATGGGGAATACCGAGATGCGCTTTAAAAGAAATGTTTGTGGACTTGTCCAAAAGGACTGCATCGGAAGTGGAAAAAACTTGATGGGGGATTCCAGGATGCGATTTAAAGGAAATGTTTGTGGAACAACTTCCATTTTTTTTCTTGCTGGGTTGTTTAAGAAAACTTCGTATTTCGAAGAAAAAAGGGGAAAACGTTAAAGGCGAACCCTTTAAAGGGTGATCGGGCAAAATTTGGTCAAGGGAAAACGCGTGTAAATCGGTGAAATCGTTTATTTCTTTTTCAAGTTCAATTAGTATAAAATTCAGGAAAAATATTCAGTTAGGCTTTCGCTTTTCCAAATCCGAATTGCCGGGCCTCACGCTTGACACCTGCCATCTGATTTTGTACAGCCACCTTGTCCACCTTCTTCGCCGCAGAAAGCCAGTTTGCCTTGAACTGCTGCTCGTCCTTAGCAGTTTTTTTGGTCTTCTTTAGGTTCCGCTTGACAATAGCCCAGTATTTCTCAATTGGGCGGAGCTCTGGCGTGTTGGGAGGGTTCTTGTCCTTGGGAACCACCTGTACGTTGTTGGCGTCGTACCACTCCATGGCCTTTTTACCGTAATGACAAGATGCCAAATCCGGCCAAAACAGTACGGAACAACCGTGTTTCTTCAGGAAAGGCAGCAGACGTTTATTCAAACACTCTTTCACGTAAATTTCTTGGTTGACAGTCCCGGAAGCTATGAAAATGCTGCTTTTCAAGCCACAGGTACAGATGGCTTGCCAAACCAGATATTTCTTTGCGAACTTTGACAGTTTTATGTGCTTGAAAATATCTGCTACCTTTCCCCTTCCTTTTGCCGTATAAAACTCCTGTCCCGGAAGCTGCTTGTAGTCGGCTTTGACGTAGGTTTCGTCGTCCATTACCACGCAGACAAACTTCGTCAGCATCGTCGTGTACAGCCTCCGGGGTCGCGCTTTGGCCGTCGTATTTAGTTTATCATCGCGATTTGGAGTCACTACCTTCTTGTAAGTCGATAGTCCGGCTCGTTTTTTGGCTCGATGCACGGTTGTAGACGATACACCCAGCTTATTTGCGGCATCTCGGAGAGAGAGGTTACGGTTTCGCTTGAAACTACCGCAACTCTTTGGCAACTTTTAGCGATTTTGCCAGCTTTGCGTGCGAGTAGCTCGGATTTTCGCGATGCGCGAGCAAAATTTTGATACGCTGCTCTTCTTGCTTGGACGGCATTTTGACAATTGAAGAGTGAATTCCAAAATCAAAATAGGAGCAACAGTCTAAACACACCTTCAAAATGAGGGGTGTTCAGGTTTTTTAAATGCAAAATTGAAAGTTTATATTGACCATATCACCCTTTACTCCTATTAGAAAATTATAAACTATTGATATTATTATTGAACAAAGAAGATGAAAGGATTTTTATACCCTGCGCCATACTGTGGAACAGGGTATTATAACCCAGCAAAAAAGCGTCGCCAAAAAAGTAATGAAAATGTCTTTTTGGATCCGGAAGTGGTGCAAAATTGACGCAGAAGCGATGAATTTAACATGGGCTTGTCATAGGACGGAAGTTCTCCGTTTCAACAGCCGTTGAACTGAATTTGCATCACTTTTTTAGGTGGATCCGAATTCAATGTTTTGGATGTAAATTAAAAATTCTGTGATATTTTGTAAAATAAATAATTTTTATATTTTTTTATAATTTTTAATGGATTTTAACACTTGTCGGAAATGTTTGACCTCAAATATTTTCAAAAAATCACAATTTTTTCGGATTGGATTTAGCATTTTTTTCAACAAAATTTAAATAATTTGTACCATTTTATAAATTCTTACTCTGTTTTTAACCTATTTAAAACAAAAAAAGTTAGAATTACCCATTAAAAGTAAGAAAAAACCAAGTTATAAAAAATTGAATTAAAAGAATTTCCTGGGTAGTTAAAATAAAGAACATCATTGGGAGTGCATCTTCTGGAAATGCTTTTAAAGTTGTGCCTTTGGAAGAACTTCCAAATTTTTTTGCTGGGAAGTTAGTGCATATGTTTGCAACACCCAGAAGGAGACGATATAGACATATGGTGACTTTGGCAATATTGCTCAGGGCCGGTCCCTGAGTCGATCTGGCCATGTCCGTCTGTCTGTGAACACATTTTTGTGATTTTTGTGAAGTCTAGGTCGCAATTTAAGTCCAATCGAATTTGGCACAAGTATGTGTTTTGGGTCAGAATGGAACCCTATTGATTTTGGAAGAAATCGGTTGAGTTTTAGCTTTAGCTCCCATATATATCTTTCTCCCCATATGGACTTATATGGCCCCAAACGCCAGAGTTTTACCCTGATATGCTTTAAATTTTCTACAGGGAGTAGAATTAATTTTATCGATATACGTGCCAATTTTTGTTGAAATCGGTTCAGATTTAGATATAGCTCCCATATATATCTTTCATTCCATTTACACTCATATGACCCCAGAGGTAAAATTTGTAATCCGATTTAAGTAAAATTTTGCACAGGGAGTAGAATTAACATTGTAGCTATGCATGCCAGAGTTGGTTGAAATCGGTTCAGATTTAGATATAGCTCCCATATATGTTTTTTCTGATTTCGGTAAAATTGGCCAAAATACAAATATATCATAAATACACTTTTGCAAAGTTTCCTAAAAATTGCTTCAGATTTAAATGTTTCCCATATTTTTTTACTAAAGTTTTGTTCCATCCCAGGGCAATAGCCGACTTAAATTTTAAGTTTACAGAAGTATACGTGTCCTCAACCAAAAAGTGCACAATATTATTGGCTTAGTTTTTGTAGTAAACCAGCGTATATGCACGAAATTAATATTTGTAGTTTTGATTAACGACAAAATTTATTAATTTCCGTAGTGGCTGTTAGAGGTTTTCTTATAAATTTTGTCGTCGACATTTATGTTTAAGCATATTCATACAAACCTACATGTATGTACTTTATTACACATATTTTATTTATGTATAATCCTTTTACCATTTTTTTTTTCAAAAAAAAAAAAACGTATCCTTAAATTGGATGTGCTTATATTTTTAACTGTGGTTCTCTTAAAAGAATGAGGTAACCCATTTATTAATTTTTATTTACAAAATGTTTGCTTATAAATATCGCTAAATCCAAGCAATAGTATGCTAAATCGAAAGACATAATTTTTTTGTTGGGATAATTTCGTTTTCTTATTTATTCTTCTAAACACAAACGTAATCGAAGCTATATTTTCACACATCAGTTAGAAACTGAACCGGAAACAAATTTTCAGTAAAAAATACTTTGCTGAAAAAAAATCTTCAATTTACTTCTTATTAAGTTAAGACAGTTAAAGCTTAACGCAGCTACATGAAAATTACTGTTAATATTTTTTATATTTCTTTTTAGACTAAAATGTAAGCTATTGAAGCATAATTCACAAAATATGCAGATACGATTTAGCATACTATTTACTTAAAGCTTCTATATATACATGTAATAGTTCGCCGTTATTTCTTAATTGTTTTCTATTTAACTATTTCCATCTTCTTCAAATCTTACCCAACATTTTTAGATTTAATAGGTTGGCGAATAAATAAGTCCCCGGTCTAACAAATAAAAACACATTTTTTTTGTCAAAATTCGTTTTTAAAGGGTGATTTGTTAAGAGCTTGATAACTTTTTAAAAAAAAAAAACGCATAAAATTTGCAAAATCTCATCGGTTCTTTATTTGAAACGTTAGATTGGTCCATGACATTTACTTTTTGAAGATAATTTCATTTAAATGTTGACCGCGGCTGCGTCTTAGGTGGTCCATTCGGAAAGTCCAATTTTTGGCAACTTTTTCGAGCATTTCGGCCGGAATAACCCGAATTTCTTTGGAAATGTTGTCTTCCAAAGCTGGAATAGTTGCTGGCTTATTTCTGTAGACTTTAGACTTGACGTAGCCCCACAAAAAATAGTCTAAAGGCGTCAAATCGCATGATCTTGGTGGCCAACTTACCGGTCCATTTCTTGAGATGAATTGTTCTCCGAAGTTTTCCCTCAAAATGGCGAGCTGTGTGGCATGTAGCGCCATCTTGTTGAAACCACATGTCAACCAAGTTCAGTTCTTCCATTTTTGGCAACAAAAAGTTTGTTAGCATCGAACGATAGCGATCGCCATTCACCGTAACGTTGCGTCCAACAGCATCTTTGAAAAAATACGGTCCAATGATTCCACCAGCGTACAAACCACACCAAACAGTGCATTTTTCGGGATGCATGGGCAGTTCTTGAACGGCTTCTGGTTGCTCTTCACTCCAAATGCGGCAATTTTGCTTATTTACGTAGCCATTCAACCAGAAATGAGCCTTATCGCTGAACAAAATTTGTCGATAAAAAAGCGGATTTTCTGCCAACTTTTCTAGGGCCCATTCACTGAAAATTCGACGTTGTGGCAGATCGTTCGGCTATTCATGATGAAATGTCAAAGCATACTGAGCATCTTTCTCTTTGACACCATGTCTGAAATCCCACGTGATCTGTCAAATACTAATGCATGAAAATCCTAACCTCAAAAGAATCACCCTTTATTATTCAACATAGTTCCCTTCAAGAGCGATACAACGATTATAACGACCTTCCAATTTTTTGATACCATTTTGGTAGTACTCCTTCGGTTTTGCCTCAAAATAGACCTCAGTTTCGGCGATCACCTCTTCATTGCAGCCAAATTTTTTCCCTGCGAGCATCCTTTTGAGGTCTGAGAACAAGAAAAAGTCGCTGGGGCCAGATCTGGAGAATACGGTGGGTGGGGAAGCAATTCGAAGCCCAATTCATGGATTTTTGCCATCGTTCTCAATGACTTGTGGCACGGTGCGTTGTCTTGGTGGAACCACACTTTTTTCTTCTTTATATGGGGCCGTTTTGCCGCGATTTCTACCTTCAAACGCTCCAATAACGCCATATAATAGTCACTGTTGATGGTTTTTCCCTTCTCAAGATAATCGATAAAAATTATTCCATGCGCATCCCAAAAAACAGAGGTCATTACTTTGCCAGCGGACTTTTGAGTCTTTCCACGCATCGGAGACGGTTCACCGGTCGCTGTCCACTCAGCCGACTGTCGATTGGACTCAGGAGTGTAGTGATGGAGCCATGTTTCATCCATTGTCACATATCGACGGAAAAACTCGGATGTATTACGAGTTAACAGCTGCAAATACCGCTCAGAATCATCAACACGTTGTTGTTTTTGGTCAAATGTGAGCTCGCGCGGCACAAAGCTTCCGCATATCCAAATATTGATGAATGATATGACCAACACGTTCCTTTGATATCTTTAAGACCTCTGCTATCTCGATCAACTTCATTTTACGGTCATTCAAAATCATTTTGTGGATTCTTTTGATGTTTTCGTCGGTAACCACCTCTTTCGGGCGTCCACTGCGTTCACCGTCTTCCGTGCTCATTTCACCACGCTTGAATTTTGTATACCAATCAATTATTGTTGATTTCTCTGGGGCAGAGTTCGGAAACTCATTATCAAGCCAAGTTTTTGCTTCCACCGTATTTTTTCCCTTCAGAAAACAGTATTTTATCAAAACACGAAATTCCTTTTTTGCCATTTTTTTCACAATAGCAAAAGTTGCTTCACAAAAGGCGTTCTATCTCATAAACTAATTGACTTACCGACGTCAAATTTTGACACGAATCATTTGAAGATTTGTACTATGTAAAAAAATATGCATTTAATACTAGCGACGCCATCTATGTGTCAGACCGGGGACTTATCAGCCAACCTGTTATATATTTCGCCCGATATGGACTTATATGGCCCCAGAAGCCAGAGTTTTAGCGTAATTTGCTTAAAACTTTGCACAAGAAGAACAAGTAGTACTATAGTCAAGTGCGCCAAATTTTATTGAAATCGGTTCAGATTTAGATATAGCTCCCATATATATCTTTCGCCCGATATGGACTAATACGGTCCCAGAAGCCAGAGTTTTATCCCAATTTGGTTGAAATTTTTCACTAGGAGTACAATTAGTAGTGTAGTCAAGTGTGCCAAATTTTATTGAAATCGGTTCAGATTTAGATATAGCTCCCATATATATCGTTCGCCCGATTTACACTCATATGACCACAGTGGCCAATCTTTTACTCCGATTTAATTTAAATTTCGCACAGGGAGTAGAATTAGCATTGTAGCTATGCGTGCCAAATTTGGTTGAAATCGGTTCAGATTTAGATATATCTCTCATATATAGCTTTCGCCCGATTTATACTCATATGACCACAGAGGCCAATTTTTAACTCCGATTTAGTTGAAATTTTGCACAGGGAGTAGAATTAGTATTGTAGCTATGCCTGCCAAATTTGGTTGAAATCTGTTCAGATTTAGATATAGCTCCCATATATATGTTTTTCTGATTTCGATAAAAATGGTCAAAACAACAACATTTTCCTTGTAAAATCGCCACTGCTTAGTCGAAAAGTTGTTAAAATTACTCCTTACTAAACTTCTAATACATATATATCGAGCGATAAATCATAAATAAACTTTTGCGAGGTTTCCTTAAAATTGCTTCAGATTTAAATGTTTCCCAAATTTTTTTACTAACATTGTGTTCCACCCTAGTGTATTAGCCGACTTAAATTTTGAGTCTATAGATTTTGTAGAAGTCTATCAAATTCTGTCCAGATCGAGTGATATTTAACTGTATGTACTTGGGACAAACCTTTATATATAGCCCCCAACACATTTGACGGATGTGATATGGTATCGAAAATTTTGATCTACAAAGTGGTGCAGGGTAACAGGTTGGCTAATAAGTCACCGGTCTAACAAATAAAAACATATTTTTTGTCAAAAATCAAAAAATTTTTATTATTCAACATAATTCCCTTCAAGAGCGATTCAACGATTATAACGACCTTCCAATTTTGTGATACAATTTTGGTAGTACTCCTTCGGTTTTGCCTCAAAATAGGCCTCAGTTTCGGCGAACACCTCTTCATTGCAGCCAAATTTTTTCCCTGCGAGCATCCTTTTGAGGTCTGAGAACAAGAAAAAGTCGCTGGGGCCAGATCTGGAGAATACGGTGGGTGGGGAAGCAATTCGAAGCCCAATTCATGAATTTTTGCCATCGTTCTCAATGACTTGTGGCACGGTGCGTTGTCTTGGTGGAACCACACTTTTTTCTTCTTCATATGGGGCCGTTTCTACCTTCAAACGCTCCAATAACGCCATATAATAGTCACTGTTGATGGTTTTTCCCTTCTCAAGATAATCGATACAAATTATTCCATGCGCATCCCAAAAAACAGAGGCCATTACTTTACCAGCGGACTTGTGAGTCTTTCCACGCTACGGAGACGGTTCACCGGTCGATGTCCACTCAGCCGACTGTCGATTGGACTCAGGAGTGTAGTGATGGAGCCATTGTCACATATCGACGGAAAAACTCGGGTGTATTACGAGTTAACATCTGCAAACACCGCTCAGAATCATCAACACGTTGTTGTTTTTGGTCAAATCTGAGCTCGCGCGGCACCCAATTTGCACAGAGCTTCCTTATATCCAAATATTGATTAATAATATGACCAACACGTTCCTTTGGTATCTTTAAGACCTCTGCTATCTCGATCAACTTCATTTTACGGTCATTCAAAATCATTTTGTGGATTCTTTTGATGTTTTCGTCGGTAACCACCTTTTTTGGGCGTCCACTGCGTTCACCGTCTTCCGTGCTCATTTCACCACGCTTGAATTTTGTATACCAATCAATTATTGTTGATTTCTCTGGGGCAGAGTCCGGAAACTCATTATCAAGCCAAGTTTTTGCTTCCACCGTATTTTTTCCCTTCAGAAAACAGTAGTTTATCAAAACACGAAATTCCTTTTTTTCCATTTTTTTCACAATAGCAAAAGTTGCTTCACAAAATTTGCTCTATCTCATAAAATAATTGACTTACCGTCGTCAAATTTTGACACGAATCATTTGAAGGTTGGTACTATGTAAAAAAATATGCATTTAATACTAGCGACGCCATCTATTTATGTGTCAGACCGGGGACTTATCAGCCAACCTGTTATAATAGAGTCGGCCCCGCCCGACTTTAGACTTTCCTTACTTGTTTATTGGTACATTTGTCCCCTATAAAAAAAGAGATCTATGCACAATTTTGTATACGATTCTAGCTCTTATGTTGTGATATATACTCAAGTATTTCTCTTGATTGCTACTTTTTATTTTGATTTGCGCTTTTAACCAATGCATGCACCCAAATCTCTTTTTAATTTTAGTTATTCCCATTTTAATGTTTTTTTCTGGAGTATTTTGGCTTTAAATGCAATTAAATTGTCGTTGTTTGTTCCCAAACCTTAAATTCAATTGTAATTATGGCATTCATTCATTTCGTTTCACAGATACGTTCCATGTTAGATAAATTGGTTGTGATCAAACTTAATGGTGGTCTTGGTACATCCATGGGTTGTCATGGACCTAAGAGTGTCATACCTGTGCGATCTGATTTGACCTTCTTAGACTTAACCGTACAACAAATTGAGGTAAGCATTTATAAAATTTTTGAATTTGTATTTTTCTAAATGTCGTTTTTGTATTTCCAGCATCTGAATAAGACCTATGATGCCAATGTTCCTTTGGTGCTCATGAATTCATTTAATACAGACGATGATACAGAGAAAATTATACGTAAATATAAAGGGTTCCGTGTGCAGATCTATACATTCAATCAAAGTTGCTTTCCTCGTATAAGCCGCGAATCCTTTTTGCCAATTGCCAAAGATTTCGATGTGGAAAAAGATATTGATGCGTAAGTGTAAAAAAGCAAAAGTTTTTAGACTCTCGGGAATACATAGTTATCCTGTGTCACAATTTCCTCGCACTGTTGCGATGATGATGAAGACCATACCTAATTGAACACACAAAAAAAATATTTTTTGTTTTCAATCACGAATTGGATCAATTCCAATTAATTTTTAATTGAAATGTCTTCAATCACAGAAATGATAGAATAAATTAAACAAGTAAGGAAAGTCTAAAGTCGGGCGGGGCCGACCCTGCACCACTTTCCGTCAAATGTGTTGGGGGCTATATATAAAGGTTTGTCCCAAATACATACATTTATATATCACTCGATCTGGACAGAATTTGATAGACTTCTACAAAATCTATAGACTCAAAATTTAAGTCGGCTAATGCACTAGGGTGGAACACAATGTTAGTAAGACAATATGGGAAACATTTAAATCTGAAGCAATTTTAAGGAAACTTCGCAAAAGTTTATTTATGACTTATCGCTCGATATATATGTATTAGAAGTTTAGGAAAATTAGAGTCATTTTTACAACTTTTCGACTAAGCAGTGGCGATTTTACAAAGAAAATGTTGGTATTTTTACCATTTTTGACGAAATCAGAAAAACATATATATGGGAGCTATATCTAAATCAGAACCGATTTCAACCAAATTTGGCAGGCATAGCTACAATGCTAATTCTACTCCCTGTGAAAAATTTCAACTAAATCGGAGTTAAAAATTGGCCTCTGTGGTCATATGAGTGTAAATCGGGCGAAAGCTATATATATGGGAGCTATATCTAAATATGAACCGATTTCAACCAAATTTGGCACGCATAGCTACAATGCTAATTCTACTCCCTGTGCAAAATTTCAACTAAATCGGAGCAAAAAATTGGCCTCTGTGGTCATATGAGTGTAAATCGGGCGAAAGCTATATATATTGGAGATATATCTAAATCTGAACCGATTTCAATCAAATTTGGCACGCATAGCTACAATGCTAATTCTACTCCCTGTGCAATATTTCAACTAAATCGGAGTTAAAAATTGGCCTCTGTGGTCATATGAGTGTAAATCGGGCGAAAGCTATATATGGGAGATATATCTAAACCTGAACCGATTTCAATAAAATTTGGCACACTTAACTACACTACTAATTGTACTCTTAGTGCAAAATTGGGGTAAAACTCTGGCTTCTGGGACCGTATTAGTCCATATCGGGCGAAAGATATATGGGAGCTATATCTAAATCTAAACCGATTTCAATAAAATTTTGACACACTTGACTATAGTACTAATTGTTCTTCTTGTGCAAAATTTTAAGCAAATTAGGGTAAAACCCTGGCTTCTGGGGCCATAGAAGTACATATCGGGCGAAATATATATATGGGAGCTATATCTAAATCTGAACCGATTTCTTCCAAAATCAATAGGGTTCTATTCTGAGCCAAAACACATACTTGTGCCAAATTTGAAGTCGATTGGACTAAAAGTGCGACCTAGACTTTGATCACAAAAATGTGTTCACGGACAGACGGACATTGCTATATCGACTCAGGTGCCCACCCTGAGCATTTTTGCCAAAGACACCATGTGTCTATCTCGTCTACTTCTGGGTGTTGCTAACATATGCACTAACTTATAATACCCTGTTCCACAGTGTGGCGCAGGGTATAAAAATTAATTGTTCCAATTAAAAAATTATTTGATACTATTAATTGTTGTGATTGATTTTTGTTTCAATTAAAAAATTTGTTGAATCAAGTAAATTGAATATTTTTAGCACTCAATTAAGACTGTAATTGGAAACATTTGCGTGAAATTTTTTCTGTGATTTATCATGTGGTTATAGGTTATATACAGTGGTTGCATCAATTTTCTTTCCAATAAGCATGTTTCAAAAATATCAAAATTCGATTAGTTGAATTTGAAGATTACAGAAAGTTGACTGTAACTACCTATTTGTCAAAAATTTGGAAAATTCAACTTTTCAATAAATGCGACTAGAGATTTTTGAAATTTTGGAAAATTTGACCTTCGACTTTTCGAGTTTAGCAATCGACTTTTTGAAAATTTGGAAAACTTTTCGTTTACTTCAAAAATAGAGGGACTTGAATGGACTTCTCGACTTTTAAAATTTTCCAACTATTATTGAAATTTAGATTTTTGACTTTCGTGGATTTTTGACTTATGAGTTGTGTACACTTCAGGTAAAAATGGTTTACCTCGTTCCCTTTTCAAACAGACAGAAGAGTCGGTTTTAGTCGATTAGTCGAAATGTATATTTTCGACTTTTGTGTCCCTAGTAAAGATTGCAAGCCAGAAGTTACTCTTGAGGTCGGTTAGCCTACCAAACCTAGTATGGATTTCTGGTCAGGGAGATGTAGCAAGAAAAGTCAACGCAAATGAGCTAACAAGACTACTTTCAAAGAAATCTGTGCACATAGCAAGCAATAAAAAAAGCTGCAGAAAAAGGGAAAGCAATCAGTGTTTGCCATGATAGCAAATTTTATCTGGACTTTTTATTTTATGTGTTTCCATTAATTTAAGCAATTCAAAGCCTTAAAAAGGACGATTTAGCGAATTACAATGGACTACTCTTTTTAAGTCGATTGGCCCAAAACATATTTTAGTTCGGTGAAAACAAACAAAAGTCATAATCTGAGCAATAAGCCACCAAAATATTTAATGGTCGCATTTGTTAGCTTTTAAGGACTGGAATTTCGAATTTTATTAATTAGAGTAACACTTTAAATTCCAAAAAATTCAAGAATTGATCATCGCTACATCGAGGATTGTAAAAATAAACAGATACAGACTGCTGCTTTGTTTTTTTTTTGTCATTTTCTACATCACTTTGAATGTATACATATACTATTTGGAACATAGCACATCGCATTGATATTCACATGACATGATTAAAAAATTTTTCTTTGCAGTTGGTATCCACCTGGTCACGGTGATTTTTATGACACTTTTCGCAATTCTGGTTTGTTAAAGAAATTCATTGATGAAGGCCGTGAATATTGCTTCTTGTCGAACATTGATAACCTGGGTGCAACGGTTGATTTAAATATTCTAAATAAATTAGTTGGTGAGGAGCGCGATGATAAGCCCGTAGAGTTTGTTATGGAGGTTACCGATAAGACAAGAGCTGATGTTAAGGTAAGTCAATAACCCATGATTCTATGTATTCTGTGAATTTGAAACATTATATTTCTAATCTATGTTGCAGGGTGGTACTTTAATACAATTCGAAGATAAACTGCGTCTTCTAGAAATTGCACAAGTACCAAAAGAACATGAAGATGAATTTAAATCGGTGAAGACATTTAAATTTTTCAACACTAACAACATCTGGGCCAGTTTAGGAGGTAAGTGTGAAAAGTCTGAAACAGACTAAAATGTCAAATTAAGGGGTAACCACGGTTGCCACTCAAGTCCATAATCTAGCAAAATTTGGAGAATTTTTTTCTATAGAAATAAAATTTTGTTTTTATTGTTGGTTTGTACTTCAATCATATTTCTGTAGCGCTTTCGTCCCGGCCAAGGACTCGTCAGCGGGGTTTTTATAACTCAAATCAATGAAAAATGAAAAAAAAACTGAGATCAAACAAAATTCTTTCAAAAAAATCTTTCCTTAAAAATCCGATTAGCATTATAGAACAGAGAAACATAGGATAGGAGCGGGGAACTGGGAACAATATATAAAGGGATCGAAATGGAAGGCAAGGGGACGACGGGAATAGAAACCGTTTTTCTTACGGTGATTAAAACCTCTCTGGTTTTAGAGATATGTGAAATTCACTAGTCACTCCAGCCCATAAAATAAGAGTTATTTTTATAAAAAAAAGTTTATTTTTTTTAATATTTTATTTCTTTTAATTTTGTAATTTTTTATACATGTAACATTCCCTGCCTCCTTAAACTAAAATCACCCCACCTATCCTGTGTAATAACACAAGATACATTAGCATTTTCCCAAACAACAATAAAACTGCACTCAAATCTATGATTTGACAGTGGCAAAGGAAAATAGATATGTTTGTACAAATTTATTTCGGCAATGGCCGGCTATCATAAACTTTTTTTCGGAAGATTCAAGTGCGGTTCACTTTGGGTTTAGTGAACTGCCTGAATTTATTCTGATAAAATTAGTTTAGTTTTGCTGCAAGTAGAGGATGCTGATGAGGAATGTGGTAATTCCAAAACGTGCGTCCATCCAACCAGCTTGCAGTCTATAGGGCTAACCTAACATTATTTTCCTCTGTTGGTTAAGCTACTTTTGTAGTTTAGTCAACGCAATGGTTCTAAAGCTGACAAATATGAAATAAAATTTTGAGAACATTTTTTAAAGAAATAAAATTGTGACAAAACTTTCTATAGAAATAAAATTTTAACAAAATTTTCTATAGAAATAAAATTTTGACAAAATTATCTATAGAAATAAAATTTTGACAAAGTTCTATAGAAATAAAAATTTTTAACAAAATTTTCTATAGAAATAAAATTTTGACAAAATTTTCTATAGAAATAAAATGTTGACAAAATTTTCTATAGAAATAAAATTTTGACAAATTTTTTTATAGAAATAAAATTTTGACAAAGTTCTCTATAGAAATAAAATTTTTAACAAAATTTTCTATAGAAATAAAAAATTTTAACAAAATGTTCTATAGAAATAAAATTTTGACAAAATTTTCTATAGAAATACAATTTTGACAAAATTTTCTATAGAAGTACAATTTTAACAAAATTTTCTATAGAAATAAAATTTTGAGAAAATTATTTATAGAAATAAAAATTTTTAACAAAATTTTCTATAGAAATAAAAATTTTTAACAAAATGTTCTATAGAAATAAAATTTTGACAAAATTTCTATAGAAATAAAATTTTGACAAAATTTTCTTTAGAAATAAAATTTTAACAAAATTTTCTATAGAAATAAAAAAATTTAACAAAATTTTCTATAGAAATAAAAAAATTTAACAAAATGTTCTATAGAAATAAAATTTTGACAAAATTTTCTTTAGAAATAATATTTTAACAAAATTTTCTATAGACATTAAAATTTTTAACAAAATTTTCTATAGAAATAAAATTTTGACAAAATTTTCTATAGAAATAAAATTATGACAAAATTTTCTATAGAAATAAAATTATTTCATTCGTTTTGTTTTGTTATTGTTGGTTTTTGTTCTTTAATCATTGTTGTTGTGTTTTGATTTCAGCTTAAAACCATACATTGACTAAACTACAAGTGTAGCTTAACCAACAGAGGAAAAAAATGTTTGTCAAATTTATTTGGGCAAAGCCCTATAGACTGCAAAATGGTTGGATGGACGCATGTTTCGGAATTACCACATTCCTCATCAGCATCCTCTACTTGCAGCAAAACTATCAACCAATTATCAGAATAAATTCAGGCAGTTCATTAAACCCAACAGTAAACCACACTTGAACCTTCCGAAAAAAGGCTTTACATTGATAGCCGGCTTATGCCGAAATAAATTCGTACAAACATCTCTCTTTTGCCACCATCAAATCATCGATTTGAGTGAAGTTGGCTGGGTTTTATTTTGAGCGTGCTTCCTCTTCTTTCTTTCATTCGTTTTGTTTTGTTATTGTTGGTTTTTTGTTCTTTAATCATTGTTGTTGTTTTTTTTGATTTCATCTTAAAACTTTTCTCTTTTCCTTTTCTCTGTTGGTTAAGCTACACTTGTAGTTTAGTCAATGTATGGTTTTAAGCTGAAATCAAAAAACAACAACAGAAATAAAATTATGACAAAATTTTCTATAGAAATAAAATTTTGATAAAATTTTCTATAGAAATAAAATTTTGACAAAATTTTCTATAGAAATAAAATTTTGACAAAATTTTCTATACAAATAAAATTTTGACAAAATTTTCTATAGAAATACAATTTTGACAAAATTTTCTATAGAAATAAAATTTTGACAAAATTTTCTATAGAAATAAAATTTTGACAAAATTTTCTATAGAAATAAAATTTTGACAAAATTTTCTATAGAAATAAAATTATGACACAATTTTCTATAGAAATAAAATGTTGACAAAATTTTCTATAGAATTGAAATTTTAACAAAATTTTCTATAGAAATAAAATAAATGAAATAATATTTGATTTGGATTTTGAAAAATTCACTTCGTCCGAATAATGTCGAAATTAGTTTCAATCTTTGCAAAACATATATAGGAACTTAGGTTAGGTTAGGTGGCAGTCCGATGTATCAGGCTCACTTAGACTATTCAGTCCATTGTGATACCACAGTGGTGAACTTCTCTCTTATCACTGAGTGCTGCCCGATTCCATGTTAAGCTCAATGACAAGGGACCTCCTTTTATAGCCGAGTCCGAACGGCGTTCCACATTGCAGAGAAACCATTTGGAGAAGCTTTGAAACACTCAGAAATGTCACCAGCACTACTGAGGTGAGATAATCCACCGCTGAAAAACTTTTTGGTGTTCGGTCGAAGCAGGAATCGAACCCACGACATTGTGTATGCAAGGCGGGCATGCTAACCATTGCACCACGTTGGCTCCCATATATAGGGACTTGATTCTTCTTAACTATATTTCCTAATTTTTGACAGTTTAGAGATGTCCCATTTATAACATTGTATATTAATGTCATTCAAATTTATTTCAGCAATTGATCGTGTCCTGCGTGAGCGTACTTTAAATTTGGAAATCATCATTAACAACAAGAGCTTGGATAATGGTTTGCGTGTTATACAGCTTGAAACAGCTGTTGGTGCTGCCATGAAGTGTTTTGATGGAGCCGTTGGCATCAATGTGCCTCGTTCTCGTTTCTTGCCGGTGAAAAAGACCTCCGATTTGTTACTTGTAATGTCCAATTTGTACCATTTGAAAAATGGCAGCTTGGTTATGTCGCCCCAACGTATGTTCCCCACAACGCCTTTGGTAAAATTGGGTGAAAATCATTTTGCCAAAGTTAAGGAGTTCCTAGGTCGTTTTGCCAATATACCAGATATTATTGAATTGGATCATTTGACGGTATCTGGAGATGTTACATTTGGAAGAGGAGTTTCATTGAGAGTAAGTACTATGATGTTTTAACAAATGATGATTTTGTCAATTAGAAATCTTAATGTCTAAATAAAATTAGTAGTTAGCAGATAGGTTGTATTTCTTAACGAATCTTCAAATTATTCTTTAGAGCTTTCTTCGTAGTTTCTTGGTCTACGAGCGATAGATAACGACACTAACATAGAATTTCGCGTAAACCAAAAATCCCTGAATTACATTCCATTCGTTATATTCTACACATTCTGTCCAGCGACAATTTTCTGTTTGAAAATCTCAAAAAACTGCCCGCTGGGTAATGGATAAATTTTATAACAAACATTTTGTTGAAAAGATTAGGGATTGTGATCTAAGTCGAAAAGACACTTTCTCGACATTTTGACTAAATAGTTGAGGTGAAAAACTGCTTACCAAGAGCATTTGTGCCATACCCTCAGCATTACCGCATACTTGATAATAATGACATACCATTGCCACACATCAAGTTTTCTAGAGTACTACCACGAATTTGTTGTTTATTTCTCATACACTACATATTTTACTAATATCACATCCACGCTTACAATTTAGCTTTTGTAATGCTACAGAGAAGTAATTTCCTTATCGGACATGTTCTTGCGAAAGTAATCAAGATTTCCATTTAATAGTTACTACTTAGAAACTATTTTGTATTTTTTTTTTATTCATTTTTAACTATCTTGCCCCCTTAAAAGTAATGTTCTTCAGATAACATATAATACACTAATGCCACCGATTTTTCCAATGCTCGAAACACACTTTCTAGTATAGCCAACAGCTTCGATTTTTCTTTTATCTTCTCAAAGCAAAGCAAAACGCTTTCCATAGGAGTTATTGGGCTTTGGATTCAATGTCAAAGCCATACTTCCATGATGGGTCACCAGTAATGACCTTTTTTGGTTCTTGTTGTTGTAAGAGTTTTTAATGTAGTTTCATCCATTTTGTTCTATGCTTATGTAGTTCAATTAATAGCCAGATCAAGGAACTCTGCGACAAGGATGGGCTGTGTCCAGAGTGATCTGGTGGTGAGATGGGTAGGATTAGCTGGGCAAGCGAAAAGGTGACCAGTGTAACGTGGTCCTTGATTACAGATTGGACACGCGTCAGTTACGCTGCTATCAATCACTGATAAGTAGGAATTGAGGCGGCTGCACTTGCCAGATCTTAGTTGGGCCAAAACTACCCTGGTCTGCCGTGGGAGGTCTCTCTCCTTCGGTGCTATGGGCGGCAGTCGGACTCCGAGAACAGGATTAACCTTGTAGCTTCTCACCGCTTCAGCTACAGTATCCTAATGAATCCTGTTCAGACCTGTCTGGTATGCTGCCTGATCTAGAGGCTCTCTTCTATAATGCTGATTCTCGCGCTCTAGAAGATGAAGATCAAGCCTTACATTCCTGGGTCGAGGTTGTCTATCCACAAGATGGTGATTTGGATGACTGCTTCGATAGCAACCCAAGATGTACTGCTTTGACAACATGTAATTGTATCGACGCACCGGGATGATCTTGGTCTCCGCATAAAGGTGATCCAGGGGTGTACTGCGGAGACATCCTGTTGCAGTTCTAAGGGCAGCGTTCTGACAGGTTTGGATGTTATTCCACTGCGTGTCGCTTGTTTGAGGTGTTCACACTGGCGCTGCATAGTTTACCACTGACCGGTTTCTTTGCCCGGTCCCCAAGTGCTGCCGGCAAGCGACTTGAGGACCTTGTTTCTACCGCGGAGCCTGTTACAAATTGCAGTGGCATGGGCAGACGACTTAAACAGGTTGTCGAATGTTACCCCGAGTATCTTGGGGTAGTTTACTGTCGGAATTATTTCGCCATCGACTCTAACATTCAACTGCCTACGTACTTCCGCCGTCCATATAGTGAACAGTGTGGCTGAGGATTTGGTGGCGGATATCCTCAAATTCCTAGCAGTGAAATAACTGGTAAGATCAGCAATGTAGGCGTTTAAACGATAGGGCTGTTTTCTTTTAGCACTGGATACCCTAAGCCGTGAAGGACTAAAAGAAAACAGAGTACTCGTTTATCCAGGACATCTCCAAAAATATGCAACACTGTCATCAGCTGTTCAAAAGCAATCACAGAAAAGAAGTGAAATCTTGCATTTTTAATGTATGAAATGCTCCAATTAGTAATAAATATTTACTTCTGCGATTATTTATGACACTATACCACTTTGAATTTCATGTTTTTTAATAAATTAGTCACAATAAAGTGCTATTGTGAATCGATGAAGCGTCACTTTATCAAAACACAATCTGGCAAGATCGGCGCGACTTGCACTGATGAGATGTTCTGGATAGAACACCAGTGCAACGATGTTCTGGATAGCCCATACAAATGTTGTATGCAGTGCAAAAAGAAAACAGCCCTGATCGCATATGTCATCAACAATGGGCCCGGATGTCATGATTGTACAGTTGTCCGCTTATGAAACCATCTCGACGCAGTCAGGAGGGGGTGGAATCGAGGACAGGTGTAGATTGAACTGTGCCGGAGATTTCACCCCACCCTGGGGAACTCGCTGTTTAACTCTACGGGGTTTCCACTTCTTGTCCCTGAATTCCACGTACGACTGACGTCCGCACATATAATTCAGCTCCCAATGTTTCGTTCCTGCCGGTAGGGACGTATTCTCGATGTCCTCGAATAATGTGGCATGGTTGGCCGTATCGAATGCTTTTGATAGGTCAAGCGCCACGAGGACGGGCTGATTAAGCCACTTATTAATATGTGTCGAATGCAAGGCATGCAAGGCTGTCGTCGTACTATGTAAAAAATTCTCCACAAGGCTGGGGAGGAGTGGCTTCAGTAGTGGAATCATCTTACCCATCTTCCAGACATCGGGTATAATGAGTGATTCCAAGGACAAATCGAGGAGTCTAGTCAGGTACTCAACTCCCAGTATTCCCAGATGCTTCAGCATTAACATTGAAATTCCGTCGGGGCCCAGCGCCTTGGATGGTTTCGCGCTGTTGATGACATTGGTAACTTCGGCTGTGGTAAATTGTGGTGTGTCATCTGCTCGGAGATCACGTATGCGACGAGTGGCTCTCCTTTTCGCTCTGTCACTCTCGGGATGCTCGACAAACTGTCGGTTGAAGTATTTAGCGCATCTCTTCGGATCAGTAACAGTCACGTCGCCAAAGGTGACTGAAATCCCATTATCCCTCGTAGCGGGGTTCGAGAGGGCTCTCACTGTTGACCACAATTTAGCTGTTCCTGTGCCTAGGTTACATTGCTTCAGGTGCTCTAACCATGTGTTCCGCTTGTGCTCGTCGACTATCTTACAAATCTCTAGATTCAGTTCCCTGATTCTAGGGTCAGCAGGGTTAGCACGACGGCGTTCACAACGCTCGTCTGCGAGTCCCGCAGCTGGGAAGTTGGGCCTCACTTGGGCAATTCGTCCAGCTGGAATGAAGCGAGCGGCTGCTGCGTTGATGATGTCCCGGAACGCCCTCTGGGCAACATGAACATGAGAGGGGGATGGGAGCTCACTGAAGCGGCAATCTGTATATTCTCTGAAGCCTTCCCAGTTGACTTTCTTTTGGATTATAAACGTCCGGCGTTCAGAGGTTATGAAATCGGAGGGTCTGGCCTTTTTTGGTAATCTGGATCATCGTTGATGATGTTTAAGAGCTTCTGAGCAATATTGATTTCGCTCAAAATTTAGCAATTTTGTACTAATTTTCGCTGCTACACGTTTCATAACTTGACATGAGAACAATATGCCAACTTCATCAGCAACTTTTCTGATCGTTATTCCACTATTATCCAAAATCAGTTTCTTCATTGCTTCAATATTTCCATCGTTTATTGACATGCTCGGGCAACCAGGACGAGCATAGCCATTTACATCTTCTCGGTAAAAATCGAAGAGCACACAAAACACGTGTAATGTGTGTTTTTGTCAAAATTCGTTTTTATTATTCAACATAGTTCCCTTCAAGAGCGATACAACGATTATAACGACCTTCCAATTTGTTGATACCATTTTGGTAGTACTCCTTCGGTTTTGCCTCAAAATAGGCCTCAGTTTCGGCGATCACCTCTTCATTGCAGCCAAATATTTCCCTGCGAGCATCCTTTTGAGGTCTGAGAACAAGAAAAAGTCGCTGGGGGCTAGATCTGGACAATACGGTGGGCGGGGAAGCAATTCGAAGCCCAATTCATGAATTTTTGCCATCGTTCTCAATGACTTTTGGCACGGTGCGTTGTCTTGGTGGAACAACACTTTTTGCTTCTTCATATGGGGCCGTTTTGCCGCGATTTCGACCTTCAAACGCTCCAATAACGCCATATAATAGTCACTGTTGATGGTTTTTTCATTCTCAAGATAATCGATAAAAATTATTCCATGCGCATCCCAAAAAACAGGCCATTACTTTGCCAGCGGACTTTTGAGTCTTTCCACGCTTCGGAGATGGTTCACCGGTCGCTGTCCACTCAGCCGACTGTCGATTGGACTCAGGAGTGTAGTTATGGAGTCATGTTTCATCCATTGTCACATATCGACGGAAAAACTCGGGTATATTACGACTTAACAGCTGCAAACACCGCTCAGAATCATCAACACGTTGTTGTTTGTGGTCAAATGTGAGCTCGCGCCGCACCCATTTTGCACAGAACTTCCGCATATCCAAATATTGATTAATTATATGACCAACACGTTCTTTTGATATCTTTAAGGCCTCTGCTATCTCGATCAACTTCATTTTACGGTCATTTAAAATCATTTTGTGGATTTTTTTGATGTTTTCGTCGGTAACCACCTCTTTCGGGCGTCCACTGCGTTCACCGTCCTCCGTGCTCATTTCACCACGCTTGAATTTTGAATACCAATCAATTATTGTTGATTTCTCTGTGGCAGAGTCCGGAAACTCATTATCAAGCCAAGTTTTTGCTTCCACCGCAGAAAACAGTATTTTATCAAAACACGAAATTCCTTTTTTCCATTTGTTTCACAATAACAAAAGTTGCTTCACAAAAGACGCTCTATCTCACAAACTAATTGACTTACAGACGTCAAATTTTGACACGAATCATTTGAAGGTTGGTACTATACAAAAATAATAAGCATTTAATACTAGCGACGCCATCTATGTGTCAGACCGTGGACTTATCAGCCAACCTGTTATAAGTCTGATCGGGTTCCGCTACATGGTGTTAGAAAGATGATATTTCGTACTAAAGGGTGATACGGTCAAAATTTGGTCAAGGGAAAACGCGTGTAAATCGGTGAAATCGTTTATTTAAAAAATCAAATTAAATTTCTTTTTCAAGTTCAATTAGTATAAAATTCAGGAAAAATATTCAGTTAGGCTTTCGCTTTTCCAAATCCGAATTGCCGGGCCTCACGCTTGACACCTGCCATCAGATTTTGTACAGCCACCTTGTCCACCTTCTTCGCCGCAGAAAGCCAGTTTGCCTTGAACTGCGGCTCGTCCTTAGCAGTTTTTTGGTCTTCTTTAGGTTCCGCTTGACAATAGCCCAGTATTTCTCAATTGGGCGGAGCTCTGGCGTGTTGGGAGGGTTCTTGTCCTTGGGAAGCACCTGCACATTGTTGGTGGCGTACCACTCCATGGCCTTTTTAACGTAATGGCAAGATGCCAAATCCGGCCAAAACAGTACGGAACAACCGTGTTTCTTCAGGAAAGGCCACAGACGTTTATTCAAACACTCTTTCACGTAAATTTCTTGGTTGACAGTCCCGGAAGCTATGAAAATGCTGCTTTTCAAGCAACAGGTACAGATGGCTTGCCAAACCAGATATTTCTTTGAAACCACCGGCAACTCTCTTTGTCGTCTCAGCGGCTTCCGGTTTTCGATTTCCCCCCGATCCAGACTTCCTGGCTGTCGACAAACGTTCCCCAAACACTTTAATTACATTTGTAACGGTTGATTTGGTAACTTTTAGCGATTTTGCTAGCTTTGCGTGCGAGTAGCTCGGATTTTCGCGATGCGCGAGCAAAATTTTGATACGCTGCTCTTCTTGCTTGGACGGCATTTTGACAACTGAAGAGTGAATTCCAAAATCAAAATAGGAGCAACATTCTACACACACACACCTTCAAAATGAGGGGTGTTCAGGGTTTTTAAATGCAAAATATTGACCAAATTTTGACCGTATCACCCTTTAAAAATGCTTTTCTGTTTTGTGATCTTTTTGAGCGTGCGTCTCAGACGGACACTAGCAAACAGAAACTACTCTATATTTATATATGTTGTGTTATGCCGGTCCCTTCCGACCTTTAGCCTTTTTTTGACATGTTCCTAATTATATTCTCTTTCTATTTTTTAGGGTACCGTGATAATTATCGCTAATCATGGTGATCGTATTGATATTCCAGCCGGTGCCATATTGGAAAATAAAATTGTATCTGGTAATATGCGTATTTTGGATCATTAAGAATGATCCACATGGAACGTTCTTAGAATTTCAATTCCCTTAGGAATTTATATTCGTTCTTAAAAACCGCCAACACCTCTTAAAAAACACACACAAACTAAACCAAACTCAAACTTATCATTCAACCAACTCATTATCTTAGGAATCCTATGCTTTAAGTATAAATTTGAATTCACATAGTGCTTTAAAGCATATGGTCTAGTTTTTTTTTCTTTAACCAATAGGGTTAATATAGTATATTATTGCACTCTTTGATATTGGCGCGTGTTTTTTTGTCAAACAAAAAAAAAAATCCCCCTAATTATTTTCTTAAGACTAATCGTATTTCTTTTTGTATGTAATTTGTTAAAATTTTTCTCTCTATGTAACACCTTTTTTTATATATTTTTGTTCTTTAGGATATTTTTATACATTTTTGTATATGATTTTGTAATGATTTGTAATCGATTTTATTAGCTTTCTATTGTTGGTAGGATATCCCAGTAGCATACCCATTACGTTTATATTTATTAATAGATTCAACTGTGTTTTATACGAAAGTTTTATTATTGCGCGAATACAAAGAACACACTAAATTGAAGTAATGAAATTGTGACACAATTGTTTACAAATATGCAATAACAAATTTATATTTTGTTGTAACAATTTTGTGAAAAATGGCAATAAATATATATATATCTTGTTGTTAAATAAATTGTCTTTTATTGGAGAAAACCCGAATAAGATCTGGATGGTAAGTCGTAATCATAGCGGAAATTGACGTAGTTTAATGAAAAGAAAAGGTGGATTTTGTCAGAACTTTTAGAAGACGCCTTGTAGGTTGTTGCAAAATTACGAAAGGTTGAATTTTGGAAATAAGTCGTATTCGCCTTTTCATTTTCAGCAGTGTTCGAATTTTCCTCCGGCGCAAAAGGTCAATTCGTCACAGTCACGGACAGTCGATAACACGATCGCGAAGCCAGATCTTACTAGAGACTATGGAAATGTGGATTAGCCAACACTGAAACATATGTATAGTCAGGCTTGTAAGATGGGTATCTGGCATTTTTCAATAGCATAATAATACCAATTCCTTAATCTTCATGTCCAATTAGCTCGCATTTAAAATTGTAATTAATATAAAGTAATTGATTTGGACGAAAAACCAGCCTGCGTTGATATCAGGCTAACATAAAAATTTCTTTATATTAATATATTTTATTAAAAAACAAGTATATACAGCAGTAAGTTCGGCCGGGCCGAATCTTAAATACCCACCACCATGAATCAAATATACTAGTTTCCTTTGGAAATTTCAGGGGGGTTTGATGACAGATATTTTCCCAAGCAGATCAGTTCAACCAGTACGCTTCCCACAGATAAATGTAAAGATTTTACCTACACAGAAAAAAATTTCACGAAAATTTTTCCAATTAAAATCTTAATTGAGTTTTAAAAAATATTCAATTAAAAATTTAATTGAATCAACAAATTTTTTAATTTAAATAAAAATCAATCACACAAATTAATAGTATCAATTAATTTTTTAATTGGATCAATTAATTTTTTAATTGGATCAATTAATTTTTTAATTGACTGTCAATTAATTTTTTAATTGATACTCTCATTTCTGTGATTGAAGACGTTTCAATTAAAAAATTAATTGGATCAATTAATTTCGTGATTGATTCAGAAAAAATTTTGTTTGTGTGTATGAAGACTAGATCAGTTTTTGAATTTATAAGAACCATTTTTTGTTTGAGTTTTAGAGGAATCATAAAAATTTCTTGTAAGTGTGCAAGAAAATGGTGAATTAACGCCTTGATTTGAAATCTAAAATCTGTAGATTTTCATCCCAATTATTTAAATGATGACGAGAAGTAAAATCTGGAAATTTTGCATTCAGTTTCAAGCAATTTTCATGATCAGTGCGCCTTCTATACCCTCAAGAAGTGAAATCTGTCTATATGGAGGCCTTACCAAATGGACTGATAAAACTAAATCATATACACTTTGTTATGGGTCCAAAACGCCAGTATATTTTCAATTTGTGGCAAATTGGATAAAAACGACAAGTTTTAGAAACCCTAGGAGATAAATCGGGAGTTCGGTGTAATGGGGGCTATACCAAAATATGGAAGGGTACACACAGTATTCAGCACATTTAATTGTAGTTCTAGAATCTAGACCCCAAACCGAAGGGCTGGTTTATAAGGGGGCTATATCAAAAACTGTACCGATACTCAATATATTCGGCACACCTCTTTATGGTCCTAGAATATCTCTAGATTCCAAATTTTAGGCAAATTGGATAAAAACTACGGATTCTAGAAGCCCAAGAACATAAAATCGGGAGATCAGTCTATATGGGAGCTATATCAAAACATGGACCGATACTCACCATTTTCGGTACATCTCTTTATTTTCCTAGAATACCTCTACATTTCCAATTTCAGGCAAATTGCATCAAAACTACGGATTCTAGAAGCCCAAGAAATAAATCTGGAGATCGGTCTATATGGGGGCTATATCGGAACATGGTCCGATAATCACCATTTTCGGCACATCTCTTTAATTTCCTAGAATACCTCTAGATTTCAAATTTCAGGTAAATTGGATTAAAACTACGGATTCTAGAAGCCCAAGAAGTAAAATCGGGATCGGTCTATATGGGAGCTATATCAAAACATGGACCGATACACCCCATTTGCGGCACACCTCTTTTTGGTTCTATAATACCTCTAGATTTCCAATTTTAGGCAAATCGGATAGAAAATACACTTTCTAGACGCCCAAGAAGCAAATTCGGGAAATCGGTCCATATGGGGGCTATACCAAAACATGGACCGATAGGCACCATTTTCGGTACACTTTTTGATGGTCCTAAAATACCTCTAGATTTCCAATTTCAGGCAAATTGGATAAAAACTACAGTTTTTATAAGCCCAAGAACCCAAATCGGGAGGTCGGTTTATATGAGAACTATATCAAAACTTGGACCGATATAGCCAATCTTCGAACTTGACCTGCCTGCAAACAAAAGACGAATCTATGCCAAATTTCAGGACGATAGCGCCATTATTGAAGATCAAGCAGCATACCAGGCAGGTTTGAACAGGATTCATGAGGATACTGGAGCTGAAGCGGTGAGAAGCTACAAGGTTAATCCTGTTCTCGGAGTCCGTCCACCGCCCATAGCACCGGAGGAAAGAGACCTCCCACGGCAGACTAGGGTAGTTTTAGCCCAGTTAAGATCAGGCAAGTGCAGCCGCCTCAATTCCTATTTATCAGTGATTGATAGCAGCGTAGCTGACGTATGTCCAATTTGCAACCAAGGGCCACACGACACGTGTCATCTTTTCTCTTGCCCAGCTAAACCAACCCGACTTACCGCCAGGTCACTCTGGACGCACCCCACCTTAGTCGCAGAGTTCCTCGATCTGGCCACAAGCTGAAGTACCAAAGCGTATAACATAAAAATGGATGAAATCACAATAAACTGTCTGTAGTAATCACGTTACAGCGACAGACGGACATGCTTATATCGTCTTAGAATTTCTCCCTGATCAAGAATATATATATACTTTATATAGTCGGAAATCGATATTTCGATGCGTTACAAACTGAATGACAAACTTATTATACCCCCGTCACCATTCGATGGTGGTGGGTATAAAAACGTAATAAATGTAATTTAAATCCAAGCTTTAGACTATTATTCTAAGGACTTTCACGCAAGAATACCTAACACTCTTGAAACCATCAAAATTTAATAGTTTAACATCTTAATCAATACATATTTCTTTTCTAAAGATTAAATATAATCAACAAATTTTTGTCTAATCTAGCGTTTAGACTTATATCTATTTTTTTATGTCTTGAATTAACTGAATTGTGTTATGAATTATTGTGAATCCTTAATGTATCTATGAAGTTCTAAAGTGATCGAAATCGAAACCAGTTACTTATAGGTTATGGGTATGTACGAGAGCGGTTCGGAAACTTCTTAGCCTATCAATGAAAGAGAATTAGTTTTTCAAAAATATTTTTATTTTTCAATATAATCTCCTGAAACTTCAATACACTTAGTCCAACGCTTTTCTAGCAATTCTATCCCTCGATTAATATAGTTTTCCTCAAGGTCTTCAAAATAGTGGTTTACAACTGCAATTGCATCTTCATTTGAGGTAAAACGCTTGCCAGCAAGGAATTGTTTTTTTTTTTGATTTGGGAACAAGTAAAAGTCACTGGGAGCTAAATCAGGAGAATAACAAGTTGGCTGATAAGTCCCCGGTCTGACACATAGATGACGTCGCTAGTATTAAATGCATATTATTTTTATATAGTACCAACTTTCAAATGATTCGTGTCAAAATTTGACGTATGTAAGTCAATTAGTTTGTGAGATAGAGCGTCTTTTGTGAAGCAACTTTTGTTATTGTGAAAAAAAATGGAAAAATGGAATTTCGTGTTTTGATAAAATACTGTTTTCTGAAGGGAAAAAATACGGTGGAAGCAAAAACTTGGCTTGATAATGAGTTTCCGGACTCTGCCCCAAAATCCACAAAATGATTTTGAATGACCGTAAAATGAAGTTGATCGAGATAGCAGAGGCCTTAAAGATATCAAAGGAACGTGTTGGTCATATCATTCATCAATATTTGGATATGCGGAAGCTCTGTGCAAAATGAGTGCCGCGCGAGCGGTGTTTGCAGCTGTTAACTCGTAATACACCCGAGTGTATCCGTCGATATGTGACAATGGATGAAACATGGCTCCATCACTACACCCAGAGAAGGAATATGATCACCTCAAACATGTTTCAAGAGCAAAATGTTATTTTTGGATGGTGGCCATGTAACATTTTTATCGCAACCATGTTACTTTCTCGGCAATTATGTATCTGTTTTCAGAAAGTATTTTATGATGGGCGAGAAAACAACATTTTTGCGATAAACATGTTACGTGGTCACTATCCAAAAATAATATTTTGCTCTTGAAACATGGTTGAGGTGATCATATTCCTTCTCTGCGTGTACACTCCTGAGTCCAATCGACAGTCGGCTGAGTGGACAGCGACCGGTGAACCGTCTCCGAAGCTTGGAATGACTCAAAAGTCCGCTGGCAAAGTAATTGCCTCTGTTTTTTGGGATGCGCATGGAATAATTTTTATCGATTATCTTGAGAAGGGAAAAACCATCAACAGTGACTATTATATGGCGTTATTGGAGCGTTTGAAGGTCGAAATCGCGGCAAAACGGTCCCATATGAAGAAGAAAAAAGTGTTGTTCCACCAAGACAACGCACCATGCCACAAGTCATTGAGAACGATGGAAAAAATTCATGAATTGGGCTTCGAATTGCTTCCCCACCCACAGTATTCTCCAGATCTGGCCCCCAGCGACTTTTTCTTGTTCTCAGACCTCAATAGGATGCTCGCAGGGAAAAAATTTGGCTGCAATGAAGAGGCCGAAACTGAGACCAAAATGGTATCAAAAAAATGGAAGGTCGTTATAATTGTTGTATCGCTCTTGAAGGGAACTATGTTGAATAATAAAAACGAATTTTGACAAAAAATGTGTTTTTCTTTGTTAGACCGGGGACTTATCAGCCAACCTGTTAAGGTGGGTGGTCAAGCAACTCGTACTTTAATTCGTTGATTTTAGCCATTGTTAAAACACTCTTGTGCGCTGGTGCGTTGTATTGATGAAAAATTATTTTTATACCCTGCGCCACTCTGTGGAACAGGGTATTATAAGTTAGTGCATATGTTTGTAACACCCAGAAGGAGACGAGATAGACACATGGTGTCTTTGGCAATAATGCTCAGGGTGGGTCCCTGAGTCGATATAGGCATGTCCGTCTGTCCGTCCGTCCGTCTGTCTGTGAACACATTTTTGTGATCAAAGTCTAGGTCGCAATTTAAGTCCAATCGCCTTCAAATTTGGCACATGTTCTTAATTTGGGTCAGAATAGAACCCTATTGATTTTGGAAGAAATCGGTTCAGATTTAGATATAGCTCCCATATATATCTTTCGCCCGATATGCACTAATATGGACCCAGCAGCCAGAGATTTATACCGATTTGCTTGAAATTTTGTACAAACATAACACTTAGTCGTATAGTCAAGTGTGCAAAATTTGATTGATATCGGTTCAGATTTAGATATAGCTCCCATATATATCTTTCGTCCGATATGGACTTATATGGCCTAAGAAGCCAGATTTTTGGCCGAATTTGGTTGAAATTTTGCACTAGGAGTACAATTAGTAGTATAGTCAAGTGTGCAAAATTTGATTGAAATCGGTTCAGATTTAGATATAGCTCCAATATATATCTCTCGCCCGATATGGACTAATATGGTCGTAAAAGCCAGAGTTTTGGCCCAATTTGGTTGAAATTTTGCACAGGGAGTAGATTTAGCATTGTAGCTATGCGTGCCAAACTTGGTTAAAACCGATTCAGATTTAGATATAGCTCCCATATATATCATTCGCCCGATATGCACTTATATGGACCCAGAAGACAGAGTTTTATCCCGATTAGCTTGAAATTTTGCACAAGGAGTAAAATTGGTAGTATAGTCATGTGTGTCAAATTTAATTGAAATCGAGTCAGATTTAGATATAGCTTCCATATATATTTTTCGCCCGATATGGACTTATATGGCCCCAGAAGCCAGAGTTTTGGGCCAATTTGGTTGAAATTTTGCACTAGGAGTACAATTAGTAATATAGTCATGTGTGCCAAATTTGATTGAAATCGGTTCAGATTTAGATATAGCTCCCATATATATCGTTCGCCCGATTTACACTCATATGATCACAGTGGCCAATCTTTTACTCCGATTTAATTGAAATTTTGCACAGGGAGTAGAATTAGCATTGTAGCTATGCGTGCCAAATTTGGTTGAAATCGGTTCAGATTTAGATATAGCTCCCATATAAATGTTTTTCTGATTTCGACAAAAATGGTCAAAATACCAACATTTTCCTTGTAAAATCGCCACTGCTTAGTCGAAAAGTTGTAAAAATGACCCTAATTTTCCTAAACTTCTAATACATGTATATCGAGCGATAAATCATAAATAAACTTTTGCGAAGTTTCCTTAAAATTGCTTCAGATTTAAATGTTTCCCATATTTTTTTACTAAAATTGTGTTCCACCCTAGTGCATTAGCCAACTTAAATTTTGAGTCTATAGATTTTGTAAAAGTCTATCAAATTCTGTCCAACTCGAGTGATATTTAAATGTGTTTGGGACAAACCTTTATATATAGCCCCTAACACATTTGACGGATGTGATATGGTATCGAAAATTTAGATCTACAAAGTGGTGCAGGGTATAATATAGTCGGCCCCGCCCGACTTTAGACTTTCCTTACTTGTTTTTCATAAGCCAGGACGTTTTTCTCGAATTTGTACATTTAATTGATCCAAAAGGTTGCAATAGTACTCTGCATTTATTGTTTTACCCTTTTGCAGATAGTCAAACAATAAAATACTTTTGAAGTCCGAAAAAAAACCCGTTGCCATAACCTTACCAGCCGATTGCATTGTTTTTGCCTTCTTTGAGGCACTTCCTCCAGCTTCAGTCCATTGTTTGGATTGTTCTTTTGTCTCTGGAGTATAGTGGTGGATCCATGTCTCAGTTATGAAACAACGCTTAAAATCCATTTTATTTCGCTTAAAACGATCCAAACAAGCTTGAGAAATGTTCATTCTTATGCGTTTTTGATCGACTGTTAACAAAAGCGGCACCCATCTTGCAGAAAGCTTTTTCATCTGTAGCTCTTCATGCAAAATCAAAAGGGACTCGATCATTTGAGATGCCCATGATATTAGCAATTTTACGCTCTTTTATTCGTCGATCATTTAATACCATATCATGCACCTTGGCTACAATTTCTGTTGTTGTTGCTGTTTTTGGACGTCCACTACGTGGTTCATACTTTGGCGTTATTTTGGACAGGAAGCTGAACTTTAAGCTTAATATTGAAGAAAGGGTGAGACAAGCAACGGTAGCTTTGTACTCGTGCAAAAAGGCAATAGGAAAAAAGTGGGGACTAAAACCAAAAATTGTGCATTGGCTATACACGGCAGTGGTTAGACCTATAATGCTATATGGTGTTGTAGTCTGGTGGCCGGCACTTCACCACCCAACAAGTTAAGACAAAGACCAGCGTATGGCGTGTTTGTGTATCTCAAGGGCATTCAGCAAGACAGGAACAAATTCCCTTAATGTCATGCTGCATCTATTGCCTTTAGACATTTTGGCCAAACAGTCAGCTGCAACAACGGCTGTGCGGTTACGCGAGCTATCGCTGTGGTCAGAAAAAACTTACGGTCACAGTTCGGTCCTCAAAGTAATGCCAGATGTGCCTAACGTAGTGGATTACACTTTGGCGAGTCCACTTTTCGACAAAAAGTTTGATACTCTAATCCCCAACAGTGAGGCGTGGTGCACACAGACCCCGGGGAATAAAGAATATATAGATTTCTACACTGATGGCTCCAAATTGGATGGACAAGTGGGTTTCGGAGTATATTCTAATGATCTGGAACTTCGAATAGCGAGTAGATTACCTAATCACTGTATTGTTTTTTCAAGCTGAAATATTAGCAATAAGAGAGGTGGCGAATTGGCTGAGAAGTAATGTTCCAATAAATGTGGGCATTCACATATACTCAGTCAGTCAACCTGCAATAAAATCCTTGGACTCAGTGTTCCTCAACTCGAAAACGGCCATCGACTGCCGCAAATCTCTCAATGAGATGGCTGAACAGTACAATATTCACCTAATATGGGTGCCTGGCCATAGGAACATACCGGGGAACTGCGAAGCGGATGAGTTGGCAAGGCAAGGGACTACCTTACATATTCCAGGGGAACTAGAATCTGTTGGTATGCCCCTGGCTACCTGCAAGCTCATGCTGCGTGAGAAGGCTGTTATGATGGCAAATGTTCGATGGGAGAATTGCAAGGGTTGTAACGACACCAAGCAAATATGGCCCCCATATAAACTTAAACCGCACACTAGATATGCTAGTGTTCTCGAGACGTCAGATATCACTCCTGATATCTGCTATAACGGGTCGCTGCTTGATAGGCGATTTTGCAAAAACTATTGGCGCGAAGTATAATGACTATTGTATGAGCTGTCATGATGCGGAGGAAAAGGAATCAATTAAACACCTCTTATGTGAATGTCCTGCATTTTGTGTAAAGCGCAAGCAACTTTTAGGAGCATATGGCTTCAGATTACTGGCGGATCTGGAAAACGTTAACTTAAGCAGTCTGCTAATGTTTTTGGAACAATCTGGTTGGTTCAACAAAGGAAAATAATCGATAAGGTTTCAGCGGTTAAAACTAGAAGTGCCCATATGTAATAGGTACTTTTAGTTAAATGTGGTATCACAATGGACTGAATAGTCTAAGTGTGTCTGAATCTTAATCGGGCTGTCACTTTAACCTAACCTACGTGGTTTATCTTCAATGCTTGTACGACCACGTTTAAATTCAGCAACCCAATTTTTTACTGTTGCATATGAAGAAGCACTTTCACCTAACACATTCATCATATCGTTATAAATTTCTTGTCCCGATAGACCTTTTATATGTAAATATTTAATGACAGCACGCATTTCTAATTTTTCCATTGTAAAAAAATTGCGGATGTGTCTTTTTTGAACACCTGTTTCGATATGAAGGAGTTGCAGGAGATCGAAACAAAATTTCACATGTGTTCATAACAGAGATGGAAGTTTCCAAAAACACTTAACTTTTTTCTGTTTATACCGCGCTTTTTGTGCTAGGCTAAGAAGTTTTCCTCGTAAATTGCAAACAACATCTGCTGCGCAACAAAATCAAATTTGCACAGTAGTTGCAGTGCAATATTGCGTTTCCAAAAAGTCCCTATTTCAACTATATTATTAATGAAATCTGAAATTATTATTAAATCGAATATCTTTATTGAATAAATTCATATATTCAAAGGTAAATGTGAAACTGAAGAGGTAAAAATACTTATTTTCTATAATGATTTTAAGTTTTTACAACTAATTGTTCATCATTTATTAAGGGATGGTTGAAAAAGTGAGGCCAATTGAATTTAAAGAATTAAGAATTAGATGTAAACATCCATTCATGGGTTTGTGGTCCTTAATTTTATATATTCATAAAATATTACATGTAAGTTGCAATTTAAAGTGGTGCTGTATAGCCTTTTGTTTTTGTAAATATTTCTTGTCTTTCATTATATAAACCTTAATGTTAAGGTTATTAGGGTAGTGATTAATATTCATTGAGATAATTTGTTTTTTTTTTTGTATTATAATGTACATGCCTGGCTTTTTTTATGTTTTGCAGTCCATACTCTAAACAATTCTATAAATAGTTTATATATGGGGACCTTTTATTATTATAAGTTTTTGTTTAAACAAAAAGAAAAAGTTAGAATTGGTATTTTTCAGTTGCATTGAACGTAGGCACATTTGAGTTTAAATAAAATGCCCCTAATAGGAGTTACTTACAAACTAATCAATAATAATTAAAATAATAAGAAACAAAAAATACTTTTCTACAGTCCATAGATAAAGTATAATAATTTATAAATTATCGCATATTATATTATATATAAATATTGTATAACTAAAACATATTATTTTTCTCATTCTCCATAGAAAATGTAAGCTCTCTTTCTTTTATCAATTGCTATGTGATTTATGATCCTTTTCCAAAGCCAGGAAAATCTGAAGCCTCTGATTCCTCATCTTTCTCTACACCTATACAGTGTATTCCAGTACGTAGCATAGGTGTACCTTTGCCTTTACCAAGAACCCGGGCCGAAATGACTAGCTTCAGCACTTCCTTATCATTATTCGAATTAACAATGTGCAATGTTTCCTTCAATAGCTTCTCTTTGTAGGCGAAGAATTCAATTTTCATTTCGTAGAAATCATGCTCATCATGCTTAATACCAGAGAATTCGGTTATACGACAATGCAAGTTAGGAACTGATGTAACATCCGGCTGAAATTGATTTAGTGAACTGCCTAAATCGCCAAATAAATTACTTGGCAGTTTTAAGTCTATGGTATATCGGTGATTAATCTGTAAGAATCCCAGACTGACAACAATTGTATCGCCCACTCGTTGATATGTTACACAGCTGTCATTTTCAAAATCATCCTTGAGACTGGCCACATCAAAGTGCACATGATGATCTATAATAAAGAAATTAAAAGAAAATTATGTTTAGATATTAGATATTATATTTTTGTGTAAAAGTATGTTTGTTTTTTTTTTTTTTTTATGGAAGAAGCCTAAACTTCAGAATGTGTGATCGATAGGATACCACGGTTGCCACTCGAGCCAAAAATAATCTACCAATATTTGGAGCAAATTTTATCAAAAAAATACCAAACAAAATACAGTCGAAGCTCTGTTTAACGAATATCCCATTTAGCGAAAATCCAATTTAACGAACGTCAAAATTCTTAACATTGAGTATTCTAAATAACGAACAATTGAACAAAATTTACGTTCGATTTAACGAAAAGGCTTTTAATCTTAAGAAAATAAACAACAAAAAATCAGCACTATTTGACGATTGTGAGAATGGCTTAAGTCCTTAGTACGGCATTCCCAAGATATTTAGATTCCATTAAAATGTTTGAAAACACATACTCAATGGCCGGGTAACTGGTAAAGTTAGGTTAGATAGAGTGGCGCAGCTTCGCTACGGGAAATGGATCTACAACAGAGCCACAGGACTACTCCCTGGTGTGAATAGACCAGTCCCAGTTCTGGCCGAAACGTATGGAAGGGACCGGTCACTTCAACACGGGTTTGTCATTGACGGGGATAAATTTACACTGCAGGCCACGGATTGGACTCATTCCAAACTACATAACCTGGGAGAACTTAGTAGGACTAGACAGGTCCTCATGAACCAATCTGGGACAAACCCTTAGGTACCGGTATTATTTTGATCATCCAAACTGCACCAGAAAGAAAAACTTTTGGACTATGTTGGCCCATGTCTAGATCAAATAAAATTTTAAAATAAAGAGAGTATAGAAATCAATAAAATATATGAAAATTTAAAAACTACGACAAACTCGAGCACTGGTACTAGTCCTGTGATAGGTTCGTTAGTGGCAATATTTCGTAGGATTGCCAGTTGAACAAGTGGTGAATTTTTCTCTTAATTCTATATTTAGCTCAATAACAAGGAACCTCCGTCTTATAGCTGAAGAGAAACTATAAAATACACAAGTATGTCAACATCATTAGTGAGAGGGATAAACTACCGCTGAAAAACTTTTTTGGTGCTCGGTCGAAACGGCAATCTAGCGTTGAGAGTACATCTATGCCGACAGGAGCAGCAGAGTAATGGTGTATGTAGGGCGTTTTAGGAAGATGTTACTATGAACACTACCTATGCCTGGCCTATCTTGAAACCGGGGACTGGAAACAAATTAGGCAATTCGTCTAAGAAGTTAAGAGCACACAAATTATGACATTGGTGTATATAGGCCCCCATACGACAACGAATCTTGGATCCTCTTTTCAATCTAACCTAACCTAGTTCAAGTTCATCAGGATTATTTTAAGTATTATTTTTTAAGTGTCTCTGTGCTTTAATTTTTTCAAATGATTATGAATTTTTACTCATCTGGTAAAAAAAAACTACGATTTTCAATAAAAGTTAACATTTAATATTCCCGTTCGATTTAACGAATTTTTCGAAATAACGAAAGAGCCTGACAATATATCGTTCGTTAAACCGAGCTTCGACTGTATTATTTTTTTGTCAATATTTTATTTCTATAGGAAATTTTGTCGAAATATTATCTCTATAGAAAATTTAGTAAAAATTTTATATCTATAGGAAATTTTATGAAAATGTTATTTTTAAAATGTCCCTGCAAAAAAAAATTGGAAGTTGTTCCACAAACATTTCTTTTAAAGCCCATCCCAGAATCCCCCATCGAGTTTTTTCAACTTCCGATGCAGTCCTTTTGGACAAGTCCACAAACATTTCTTCTAAAGCGCATCGTGGGTCCCTCCAATAATTTTTTTCCACTGCCGATGCAGTCCTTTTGGACAAGTGCACAGACATTTCTTCTAAAGCGCATCTTAGGATCCCCAATGATTTTTTCTACTTCCGATGCAGTCCTTGTGGACAAGTATTAGAAAGAACGCAATCAGGCTATTTTAAGTGCAAATTTTGTACAGTTAAATTTTACAAAAAAAAATAGAAAACTAATAAAAAAACTAAAAAAATTGAAATTAATAAAAAAAGTAAAAAAATAATAAAAAAAAATAAATTTCATCCCCGCTGGGATTTGAACCGGTGCCGTTTGACTTTTTCGCTTCCATGGAAGTTCTTTTGAAAAGGTTTTGCAAATTACGAAAATTTTTAATTTTTTTTTGTTGATTTTTAATGGAAAAAATATATTTATACGAAAATATATGCCGAAAATAAAATATAACAAGTATATACGGCCGTAAGTTCGGCTAGGCCGAATCTTATTTACCCTCCACCATGGATTGCGTAGAAGCTTCTACGAAAGACTGTCATCCAGAAATTTCAACTCACATGGTTGTTACATATCATATACTACCACCATGTACCAAATTTCAACAAAATCGGATGAATTTTGCTTCTCCAAAAGGCACCGGAGGTCAAATCTGTGGATCGGTTTATATGGGAGCTGTATATTATTATGGACTGATAGGAACCAATTCCTGCATGGTTGTTGGATACCCTATACTAACATAACGTACCAAATTTCAACCGAATGGGAAGAATTTTGCTCTTCCAAGGTGCTCCGGAGGTCAAATCTGGGGATCGGTTTATATGGCGCCTATATACAATTATGGACCGATATCGACCATATATTAACATCACGTACCAAATTTCAACTGAATCAGATAAATTTTGGTCTTCCAAGAGGCTCCGGAGGTCAAATCTGGTGATCGGTTTATATGGGGGCTATATATAATTATGGACCGATATAGACCAATTTTTGCATGGTTGTTAGAGACCATACAAACACCATGTACCAAATTTCAGCCGGAACGAATGAAATTTGCTTCTCTTAGAGGCTCCGCAAGCCAAATCGGGGGATCGGTTTATATGGGGGCTATATATAATTATGGACCGATATGGACCAATTTTTGCATGGTGGTTAGAGACCATATACTAACACCATGTACCAAATTTCAGCCGGATCGGATGAAAATTGTTTCTCTTAGAGGCTCTGCAAGCCAAATCTGGGGATCGGTTTATATGGAGGCTATATATAATTATGGACCGATGTGAACCAATTTTTGCATGGTTGTTAGAGACCATATACTAACACCATGTACCAAATTTCAACCGCATCGGATGAAATTTGCTTCTCTTAGAGGCCTCGCAAGCCAAATATGGGGGTCCGTTTATATGGGGGCTATACGTAAAAGTGGACCAATATGGCCCATTTGCAATACCATCCGACCTACATCAATAACAACTACTTGTGCCAAGTTTCAAGTCGATAGCTTGTTTCGTTCGGAAGTTAGCGTGATTTCAACAGACGGACGGACATGCTCAGATCGATTCAGTATTTCACCACGACCCAGAATATATATACTTTATGGTGTCTTAGAGCAATATTTCGATGTGTTACAAACGGAATGACAAAGTTAATATACCCCCCATCCTATGGTGAAGGGTATAAAAACGATGCATGACATAAAAAAATATTTTTTTAGAAAAATATTTGATAAAAATTATACCCTGTACCACAGTAGTAGTCAAGGGTATAAAAATTGCCGCTGGTGAGATTTGAACCTACGTTTCTTATTTTTTCCTTCATACTAATAAAGAACATCTCGAGAAGCAATTAGAATGTTATTCCTTGGTGTCGTATTACGATCATATCACAAACATTTGAATTGACCTTTCGACGCTTTATGTTCAATGGTGTTTGTGGCTGAGTGTGCTAAGGTGTTCTGTTATGGTGCCAGCAAACTCAGGTTCAACCCCTGGTCGGAGCGAAAAAGTTTTTCAAAAAGTAAAAATTAGATAATAGGAAAATAATTGTGTAATAAAACATATGGATGAAAAAAAGTTAAATTGGCTGAAAAAAAATTGTTTTTTTTTTCGCTTTTTAAATTTCTTCATTCAAATTAACTTCCAGGGCACAACTTCTAAAGCAATGCAAATGATGCAAAAAGGGAGTACTTCCGTCCTATGATAAGCCCATGTAAAATTCATTGGAGATGATCCAAGTTTGCACTACTTCCGGATTACAGATTGGGGATCCAAACTACTTTTTTGGAAGCTCTTTTTTGCTGGGGTCATCTCTATAGAAAATTTAGTCAAAATTTTATTTCTATAGGAAATTTTGTTAAAATTCTTTTTTTCATGCTATTCTAAGATATGTTTTTGGCTCACACACTGTTACAAAAATATGTTTTTCATATGTTCCGATATAAACAAAATGCGTTTCGGGCACAATTTTTAAACACAATATATTTAAGTGCAAACATGTAATGTTTTCAAACTAACAATAAATGTTTGGGACACATATGTTAATATGTTAGAATATATTATGTTTGGTGCATGAATGTTTCATAAAAATAATATGTGTGAATGTAAACATATATAAATTTACAAATTTCGAGTAAACATATATATGTTGTGATATTTTATTCAGAGAGCGACAGAGAGAGAGAGAGAGAGTACAGAGAATGAAATAGATATGGAAACCGGGAGAGTTGACGAAAGATATCAACATAACACAGCGAGAGAATCAAAAGAGAGCAATTTCTGTGAAACCGCTTGTATGTTGTTTCGGAAAACTGTTTTATAATAAGGCCAAAAAATTGATATGCTTAAGTCTAAATATTATTTAATTTGAATATTAGAATGAGTATTCGGAGTAAAGAGAATAGGCATTCGGAATCAAGAGAATAGACATTTGAAAAAAACAGCATGTATTTTCGCCTTGAGAGCAGCATTTTATGTATGTGTGGACATGTGTTTTGTTCATCACTTTGGCATTATGGGCAAAATTTTTTTCTTGGTTCGTTAAAAGAAATCGGAACGTACGAGGAGTAAGTTTAAATATTCAGGCAAAGGAAATTAAAAAAAAACGGTGGAAAATATACAAAAATTACAAAGGGATCTTCATAAAAATAACGAAAGGGCACTATACTCTTTTTAGAGTTGGGACAGTAAAATGAAAAAAGGAGGAAATAGTGAAAAATTAAACAGTAAAATGTATAAAAACAAAGTTTAGTTCCTCTTTATTAATAAGTAGTTCAAGAGGAGTTGACGGACACCTTAAAATATAAAAGCGGACATTGAGTTCGAGTGCAGCTAAAACAATTGAAAAAGTTTATTTCCTTTAAAATGAATTATTAATGAAAAGTAAAAGGCAAAACATCATTTTAGAGCGATAATGCCAACTTAATACCGGTCTTAAAGGTAAAGGTAAAAGTATTAAATGCATTTAAAATGGTGTTAAATGCTAGTAAAAAACTGTTCACGCCTAAATAAATGTATGTGTATATTATAAAATTATTTATGTATGTTTATACTCGACTCCACGTCTTCTATAAAGGGTGATAGGTCAAAATTTGGTCAAGGGAAAACGAAAAATCGGTGAAATCGTTTATTTAAAAAATCAAATTAAATTTCTTTTTCAAGTTCAATTAGTATAAAATTCAGGAAAAATATTCAGTTAGGCTTTCGCTTTTCCAAATCCGAATTGCCGGGCCTCACGCTTGACACCTGCCATCAGATTTTGTACAGCCACCTTGTCCACCTTCTTCGCCGCAGAAAGCCAGTTTGCCTTGAACTGCTGCTCGTCCTTAGCAGTTTTTCGTCTTCTTTAGGTTCCGCTTGACAATAGCCCAGTATTTCTCAATTGGGCGGAGCTCTGGCGTGTTGGGAGGGTTCTTGTCCTTGGGAACCACCTGCACGTTGTTGGTGGCGTACCACTCCATGGCCTTTTTAACGTAATGGCAAGATGCCAAATCCGGCCAAAACAGTACGGAACAACCGTGTTTCTTCAGGAAAGGCCACAGACGTTTATTCAAACACTCTTTCACGTAAATTTCTTGGTTGACAGTCCCGGAAGCTATGAAAATGCTGCTTTTCAAGCAACAGGTACAGATGGCTTGCCAAACCAGATATTTCTTTGCGAACTTTGACAGTTTTATGTGCTTGAAAATATCTGCTACCTTTCCCCTTCCTTTTGCCGTATAAAACTCCTGTCTCGGAAGCTGCTTGTAGTCGGCTTTGATGTAGGTTTCGTCGTCCATTAACACGCAGTCAAACTTCGTCAGCATCGTCGTGTACAGCCTCCGGGATCGCGCTTTGCCCGTCGTATTTTGTTTATCATGGCGATTTGGAGTCACTACCTTCTTGTAAGACGATAGTCGGGCTCGTTTTTTGGCTCGATGCACGGTTGTAGACGATACACCCAGCTTATTTGCGGCATCTCGGAGAGAGAGGTTAGGGTTTCGCTTGAAACTACCGGCAACTCTCTTTGTCGTCTCAGCGGCTTCCGGTTTTCGATTTCCCCCCGATCCAGACTTCCTGGCTGTCGACAAACGTTCCCCAAACACTTTAATTACATTTGTAACGGTTGATTTGGTAACTTTTAGCGATTTTGCCAGCTTTGCGTGCGAGTAGCTCGGATTTTCGCGATGCGCGAGCAAAATTTTGATACGCTGCTCTTCTTGCTTGGACGGCATTTTGACAACTGAAGAGTGAATTCCAAAATCAAAATAGGAGCAACATTTTACACACACACACCTTCAAAATGAGGGGTGTTCAGGTTTTTTAAATGCAAAATTGAAAGAAATACGTCAAGTTTATATTGACCAAATTTTGACCGTATCACCCTTTAAACTAAGCGTCCTAGAGCGAAAAGGACTTTACTTCGTAACCACCCCCAAAACATATGCGGCCCAAGTGTGGAGATTCAGTCAATTTGAAGAAGTTAACTCCTTGTTGAGATATTTTCTTAAAAAAATATTAGAACTACCAAGTCATACTCCAAATTATGCGCTCATGTTGGAAACAGGTGTAGACGATGGTCACCAATACACATTAGGTCTACATCTTTCATATATAGCAAAAACTTTATGTTTATATAACGATAGTAGACTTCCAAATAAGTTCACCAAACTGCATTTGCAAAGGGAATTATTTTGGGTTAAGGAAATAAAACTACATGCTGGTAGAATGGGCGTTGAATGGCCAGGTCAAAATATTATGTACAACGAATGGAAACGTTTTCAGTAGAAATTTGCTGGCAAAAACCAAAAACAATCTCATAACACATATTTCACATTTGGTGGAATTCTACCATCTGTGACAACCATGTCGTCGTTTGTGCGTTTACGGGCGGTCACAAGAATCAATGCCATCACTTAAGATGGAAAACTTCGAGTTACTTTTCGTAGGTTCAAATTCTCGTACCGGTTCTGCGTTGAATAAACACATTCTCAGTCTCTGAATTGCTCAACTGTCAAATTTTTCCTGTAAGAGAACATGCCCACTCAGAACAAAAAACCGCAGTAATTTAATGGTAGTTTAGAATATTTAATTGTCGGTGCCATGTTACAACCAAAAAAATACTTTCCTCCGGAACGAAATTTTAGACGAAATTGCCCTTTTTTATACAGTATTACCGTTTAGAGCAAATTAATCCCAATTTACCGATTCAACGATTGCCTCTAAAATTCTTAGTTTACTTTAAACGAAAAATTCGTTCTTCAGAAAAGAAAATTATTCTTTCAGTGTACGACTATGCGGTGGATGACCCCTCAAATCGATCGATTTGAGTGCTCAAAAATGCACTTGTGAGCCGATGCAACAAAATTTTCTATAGAAATAATATTTTGACAAAATTTTCTATGGAAATAAAATTTTGACAAAATGTTCTATAGAAATAAAATTGTGACAAAATTTTCTTTAGAAATAAAATTTTGACAAAACTTTTAATAGAAATGAAATTTTGACAAAATTTCCAATAGAAATGAAATTTTGACGAAATTTTCGATAGAAAAAATATTTTGAAAAAAATTTATTTTGACAAAATTTTCTATAGAAATAAAATTTTGACAAAATTTCCAATAGAAATATCATTTTGACAAAATTTTCTATAGAAATAACATTTTGACAAAATTTTCTATAGAAATAACATTTTGACAAAATTGTCTATAGAAATAAAATTTTGACAAAATTTTCTATAGAAATAAAATTTTGATAAAATTTTCTATAGAAATAAAATTTTGACAAAATTTTCTATAGAAATAAGATTTTAACAAAATTTTTAATAGAAATAAAATTTTGACAAAATTTCCAATAGAAATAAAATTTTGAGAAAATTTTCGATAGAAAAAATTTTTGAAAAGAATTTATTTTGACAAAATTTTCTATAGAAATAAAATTTTGATAAAAAATTCTATAGAAATAAAATTTTGACAAAATTTTCTATAGAAATAAAATTTTGAGAAAATTTTCTATAGAAATAAAATTTTAACAAAATTTTCTATAGAAATAAAATTTTGACAAAATTTTCTATAGAAATAAAATTTTGACAAAATTTTCTATAGAAATAAAATTTTGACAAAATTTTCTATAGAAATAAAATTTTGACAAAATTTTCTATAGAAATAAAATTTTGACAAAATTTTCTATAGAAATAAAATTTTGACAAAATTTTCTATAGAAATAAAATTTTGACTAAATTTTCTATAGAAATAAAATTTTGACAAAATTTTCTATAGAAATAAAATTTTGACAAAATTTTCTATAGAAATAAAATTTTGACAAAATTTTCTATAGAAATAAAATTTTGACAAAATTTTCTATAGAAATAAAATTTTGACAAAATTTTCTATAGAAATAAAATTTTGACAAAACTTTCTATAGAAATAAAATTTTGACAAAACTTTCTATAGAAATAAAATTTTGACAACATTTTCGATAGAAATAAGATTTTGACAAAATTTTCGATAGAAATAAAATTTTGACAAAAATGTCGATAGAAACAAGATTTTGACAAAATTTTCGATAGAAATAAAATTTTGACAAAATTTTCGATAGAAATAAAAAAATTTTCTATAGAAATAAAATTTTTAAAAAAATTTTCAATAGAAATAAGATTTTGACAAAATTTTCGATAGAAATAAAATTTTGAAAAAAAAAATATTTGACAAAATTTTCTATAGAAATAAAATTTTGACAAAATTTTCTATAGAAATAAAATTTTGACAAAATTTTCTATAGAAATAAAATTTTGACAACATTTTCTGTAGTAATAAAATTTTGCTAAAATTTTCGTTAGAAATAAAATTTTGAAAAAAAATTCTATAGAAATTAAATTTTGAAAATTTTCGATAGAAATAAGATTTTGACAACATTTTCTATAGTAATAAATTTTTGATAAAATTTTCTTTAGAAATAAAATTTTGAAAAAAAAAATTCTATAGAAATAAATTTTGAAAAAAATTTCTATAGAAATTAAATTTTGAAAAAATTTTCTATAGAAATAACATTTTTATAAAATTTTCTATAGAAATAAAATTTTTATAAAATTGTCTATAGAAATAAAATTTTGACAAAATTTTCTATAGAAATAAAATGTTGACAAAATTTTCTATAGACGTGAAAAAAAATCTATAAATTCAATACCTTTAAAAAATTTAAATTTTGTCCATTGTCAGTAGTGGACGAGTAAGTTCTCCTTGTTAGTAAAAGTGATAACTTTCCCTTGCTGGTACAAGCTAAGTCGTTTAACCATTTAAACTTCGATTTTCAATTCAATGTATATTTATGCACCCAAAAAATGTTCGCTAGTGGGAGAGATCATAATAGTGAATATTCTGAAATAAACTTCTAAAATAAAATAATAAATCATTTATTTCGAAGAAATAAACATTTTTTCATACTAAACAGAAACACTTGATCAAAAAACTTTCAATATATTTTTTTAATTTGGTAGATGTTTGGTAAGAGTTTCTTCACATTTTGGTAGATTTTTTTGGCATGCGTTGTAACCGTGATGTTGGGCCCAGTAATGCCTAAACAATCTCACGATACCTCACATGACAATCTTGCAATATCTGTGCACAGCATCAATGGTTTCCGGAACAACAATTGATTTTGGACGCACTTCACGAAATCTTGTCTTGGAGTGCATTAAAACCTCGGACATGTTCACGATTTAATTCTATTTTTTGGGCTAGATGAATCTTTTAAGATTCCTTAAGCAACAGCGGTCGTATGTCTAAACGTTCTGTGTACGTATAACCTCAAAAATGTCAAAGCTTTACAATAGAGCTGTCAGTTGGCAGATTGCAGCACTAGGGTTGTTCAATCCCACCTTGTAAAAGTCAACTCTCGTAATAGAATAATATACACAAGAGTGTATGCAATAATTGAAAAGTAATTCAAATATATATAGTTAGCACTTGTCACTGTTAGTTTGAAACGAAATGAATTATTGCAATAAGAAACAAGTGAGTAAAGTAGAAAGTCGGGCGGGGCCGACTATATCATACCCTAAACCACCCCTACTGAATTAGTAAACGTTGTTTGTGGGGTATCAATGGTACAGGTTTGGGAAAAACCCGCATTTCCATATTTAAGAACATTGATGGGTACATGGTTATGGAAGTTTTATCAGAATCTGAACAGAAATGTCTGATATTAGGAGCTATAGTTGATTCTGAACCTGCAGAGTTAGTATGCCACTAATATTGAGTCCATTATTAAAAAAGAGGAAATCGCTCAGTTAGTGCGGTAATAAATCCAAATTTCCGAAAATAGGGCAATAGATTTATGTGAGAGCTGCAAGATGGTTGGATGGACGCACGTTTCGGAATTACACATTCCTCATCAGCATCCTCTACTTGCAGCAAAACTATCAACCAATTGGTCAAAAATAAGGTTATAAGAGGCAAATTTTTGAAAACCCATTTGTCGAAATCGGGCGATACATATATATGGGAGCTATATCTAAATTTGATCCAATTTCTCCCAAATTCAATAGCGTTCGTCTCTGTACCAAAGAACCGGCAAATACCAAATTTCATCAAAATCTGTTAATAATTGCGACCGGAATCCTGCGAACAACAAATACATGGACGGACAGACGGACGGACACCAAGCGCTAGATCGACTCAGGAGGTGGTTCTGAGTCGATCGGTATATATTTTATGGGGTCTAAAATCAATATTTCTGGTAGGCACATTTTTTGGCAGATCAAAGTTATTATACCCTGACCACTATGTGGTTTAGGGTATAAAAATGCATAGCTAGAAGCAATTGATTACAACACCAACCTATTCTTATCTTGAGACTTAAAGATATAAATAATTTGAAATAAAAAAATTATTTATTGCATGTACACGACTATGTGTATTAAATGAGCGAATCTGTTTTGTAATAATATGCTAAGGCCTTACAAAGGCAAAGGCCTTAAAAACTGTCAGACATCTTCTTTTTGCACTCGCCATAAAAACAGAACAATGATGTTGGCGTCAATATCGACAAGTGCTTATTTACACCAATATTGATTAAACAGACGCAAACATTTTTATTCAATGAATTGATGTCTGGATGATGGTTATTGGATATGGTTTGGAGCACGTTTAAAAGATTCGATACTTTGAATATATTCTCAAATAGAATGGAAATAAAAATGACCCACTTTCATTAGCGCTTTAATATACACTTGAACTTTCTCACAGGAAAATTTACATTTGTTTTGTTAGCAATAAATTGTTGAACAAAACAAAAATAAATACAATAATGATAAATAAAGCAAATGCTACAAAATTAATTTGGGCATACATTCATGATTCGAACCACTTACGCTTAATGGTACGCGTAAATAAATGGAGAGAGGGAGAAAAGTTGTCATGAACAGTGATTTGTTACACGCAAAGAATTGCGTTACGGAACGAAATTTCAGACAAACGTATTTTCCTTTTGTTGACAGTATTTACGACTAGGTTGGTTAGGTTAGGTCCAAAAATAACATATTTCAGGTGATCATATTAGGTTAGGTTAGGTTAAAGTCGCAGCCCGATTAAGTTTCAGGCTCATTTAGACTATTCAGTCCATTGTGATACCACATCAACTAAAAGTACCTATTACATACTTCTACCCAGCAAAAAAAGCGTCGCCAAATGAAAATGTTCTTTTTGGATCCGGAAGTGGTGCAAAATTGACGCAGAAGCGATGAATTTAACATGGGCTTGTCATAGGACGGAAGTCCTCCATTTCAACAGCCGTTGCTCTCAATTTGCATCACCTCTTTAGGTGTGATCCGAATTTAATTTTTTGGATGTAAATTAAAAAATTCTGTGATATTTTGTCAAATAAATAATTTTTATAATTTTTTATAATTTTTAATGGATTCTTCAAATATTTTAAAAAATGCACAATTTTTCAGATTGGATTTAGCATTTTTTTCGACAAAATTTAAATAATTTGTACCATTTTATCAGAAAAATAATTTATTAAAAATAACATATTTCAGGTGATCATATTAGGTTAGGTTAGGTTAAAGTCGCAGCCCGATTAAGTTTCAGGCTCATTTAGACTATTCAGTCCATTGTGATACCACATCAACTAAAAGTACCTATTACATATGGACACTTCTACCCAGCAAAAAAAGCGTCGCCAAATGAAAATGTTCTTTTTGGATCCGGAAGTGGTGCAAAATTGACGCAGAAGCGATGAATTTAACATGGGCTTGTCATAGGACGGAAGTCCTCCATTTCAACAGCCGTTGCTCTCAATTTGCATCACCTCTTTAGGTGTGATCCGAATTTAATTTTTTGGATGTAAATTAAAAAATTCTGTGATATTTTGTCAAATAAATAATTTTTATAATTTTTTATAATTTTTAATGGATTCTAACGCTTCTCGGAAACGTTTGACTTCAAATATTTTAAAAAATGCACAATTTTTCAGATTGGATTTAGCATTTTTTCCGACAAAATTTAAATAATTTGTACCATTTTATCACTTCTTACTCTGTTTTTAACCTATTTGAAACAAAAAAAGTTGAAATTACCCATTAAAAATATGAAAAAAGTATGTTATAAAAAATTGAATTAAAAGAACTTCCTGGGTAGTTAAAATAAAGAACATCATTAGGAGTGCATCTTCTGGAAGTTCTTTTAAAGTTGTGCCTTTTTTTTGCTGGGTAGTTTTAACCGCTGAACCTTCTCGATTATTTTCTTCCGTTGAACCAACCAGATTGTTCCAAAAACATTAGCAGACTGCTTAACCCTCTAATGCCCCAATTTTTTTGCCAGCTGATTAAATTTCCAATGTTAACGACACAAAAGCAAGAAAACTAAATAAGAAAAATTTATAGGGTAAAATTCAGTATATGCAGCAAAGCCTCTTGAACAGTTTAAACTAAGTTTTCTTATTATTTTACCCATTTTTGTTGTCTTAAAGTGCGTTTTACTAAAAGCTTCCTTATTAAATGAAGCCCGCCTAAAGGCGGGATTGGGCATTAGAGGGATAAGTTGACGTTTTCCAGGTCCGCTAGTAATATAAAGCTATATGCCCCTAAATTGGCATTCAATAACGTCCATCCAGGCTCGATATTAAATGGACTGACAACTCTGAATGTTGATCCAGGTATACTTAGGCTGTTAGACGAACTTCTAATGAAGAGACATATTTCAGCCACACTAGGACAAGCAAACATACAAAGGCATGTGAACAGAGGCACTCCCCAAGGAGGAGTTCTATCACCTCTTCTTTGGAATGTTGCTATAAACAACCTTGTGGTTTCCCTAGAAAAAGAAAGGATAAAAGTGGTGGCATACGCAGATGATGTGGCGCTAGCGGTCAAGGGAAAAGTCGCATCCACATATTATACAGAGAAACCTCCGGATGACTGAGAAATGGACGAAAGAGAATGGTCTTGGGGTAAATCCTGCAAAGACAGAACTAGTCATGTACTGCAAAGATCGCAAAACTCCCACGGTTAAGCCAATATCCTTAGGGGGTATTGAAATCCCCTTTGGTGAGTGTGCAAAATACCTTGGCGTTATTTTAGACAGAAAGCTGAACTTTAAGCTTAATATTGAAGAAAGGGCAAGAAAAGCAACGGTAGCTTTGTACTCGTGTAAAAAGGCAATAGGAAAAATGTGGCGACTAAAAACGAAAATTGTGCATTAGCTACTCGGCAGTAGTTAGACCTAAATATAATGCTATATGGTGTTATAGTCTGGTGGCCGGCACTTCAGCAGCCGACAAGTATAGACAAAGTTCAGCATATGGCGTGCTTGTGTATCTCAGGCGCATTCAGTAAGACAGGAACAAATTCCCTTAATGTCATGCTGCATCTATTGCCTTTAGACATTGTGGCCAAACAGTCGGCTGCAACAACGGCTGTGCGGTTGCGTGAGCTATCGTTGCGGTCGGAAAAAAGTTACGGCCACTGTTCGGTCCTCAAAATAATGCCAGATGTGCCAAACGTAGTTGATTACACTCTGGCGAAACTACTTTTCGACATAAAGTTTGAAACTCTAATTTCCAACAGTGAGACGTGGTGCACATAAAATTCGCTTACACCTTAAGGTGAGTACTATGTTCGAGTTTTTCACCAAAACACTAAATGAAAAGTGCAAAAATATATATGAAGACGATAACATTTTTATCAAGTCTCGGCAAATTATGGATGGAAAAGATCCAAGGAATTGATTGCAAATAATTTTATGTTTCTAAATTAGTTAATTAAAAAAAGTAACCGTGAAAACAAGCTGGTTTTCAGCTTGAAAACGGAACATTGTACTCAGCTTTACACAAAATGCAAGACACTCACACAAGAGGTGTTTAATTGATTCCTTTTCCTCCACATCATTACAGTTCATACAATAGTCATTATAACAGGTTGGCTGATAAATCCTCGGTCTGACACATAGATGGCGTCGCTAGTATTAAATGCATAAAGGGTGATACGGTCAAAATTTGGTCAATATAAACTTGACGTATTTCTTTCAATTTTGCATTTAAAAAACCTGAACACCCCTCATTTTGAAGGTGTGTGTGTGTGTGTAGAATGTTGCTCCTATTTTGATTTTGGAATTCACTCTTCAGTTGTCAAAATGTCGTCCAAGCAAGAAGAGCAGCGTATCAAAATTTTGCTCGCGCATCGCGAAAATCCGAGCTACTCGCACGCAAATCTGGCAAAATCGCTAAAAGTTACCAAATCAACCGTTACAAATGTAATTAAAGTGTTTGGGGAACGTTTGTCGACAGCCAGGAAGTCTGGATCGGGGGGAAATCGAAAACCGGAAGCCGCTGAGACGACAAAGAGAGTTGCCGGTAGTTTCAAGCGAAACCCTAACCTCTCTCTCCGAGATGCCGCAAATAAGCTGGGTGTATCGTCTATAACCGTGCATCGAGCCAAAAAACGAGCCGGACTATCGACTTACAAGAAGGTAGTGACTCCAAATCGCGATGATAAACAAAATACGACGGCCAAAGCGCGATCCCGGAGGCTGTACGCGACGATGCTGACGAAGTTTGACTGGGTGGTAATGGACGACGAAACCTACGTCAAAGCCGACTACAAGCAGCTTCCGGGACAGGAGTTTTATACATCTGTACCTGTGGCTTGAAAAGCAGCATTTTCATAGCTTCCGGGACTGTCAACCAAGAAATTTACGGGAAAGAGTGTTTGAATAAACGTCTGCTGCCTTTCCTGAAGAAACATGGTTGTTCCGTACTGTTTTGGCCGGATTTCGCATCTTGCCATTACCGTAAAAAGGCCATGGAGTGGTACGCCGCCAACAACGTGCAGGTGGTTCCCAAGGACAAGAACCCTCCCAACACGCCAGAGCTCCGCCCAATTGAGAAATACTGGGCTATTGTCAAGCGGAACCTAAAGAAGACCAAAAAACTGCTAAGGACGAGCAGCAGGTCAAGGCAAACTGGCTTTCTGCGGCGAAGGTGGACAAGGTGGCAAAATCTGATGGCAGGTGTCAAGCGTGAGGCCCGGCAATTCGGATTTGGAAAAGCGAAAGCCTAACTGAATATTTTTCCTGAATTTTATACTAATTGAACTTGAAAAAGAAATTTAATTTGATTTTTTAAATAAATGATTTCACCGATTTACACGCGTTTTCCCTTGACCAAATTTTGACCGTATCACCCTTTATTATTTTTATATAGTGCCAACCTTCAAATAATTCATGTCAAAATTTGACGTCTGTAAGTCAAATAGTTTGTGAGATAGAGCGTCTTTTATGAAGCAAAAACTGGGCTTGATAATGAGATTCCGGACTCTGCCCCACACTGAAAAAAATATTGACCTAATAAGGAAGATTAGGCAACTTAAATTTTAGGACTCGAAATTTACGCAATGCTAAGGACAAATTTCTTTAAAATAATGACATTTTAATTAAAAGAAGGTTTATAATCCTTGCTTCAAAAATTTTTTTCATTAAATTTAGGACTCAAATCTTGAAATTTCGCGTCCCTCGGTCGAAGTTGTAGATCTTTGAAGTAAGGCAAATGTTCCTTCAAATAAAGAAAAACATTTTTAATTTAAAGAAATCGTCTTTAACTCAACTGACATATTGCATTTTTGAATTTAAGATAAAAACGCTTCAAATATAGGCTAAGACTTATTTTAAGGATTTGCATCTTTGGTTTAAAGTTTATTTTAGCATTAAGAAAATAGTTGTTACTTTGAAGTACTTGGCATAATTTGGATTTTGAAACTGGAATTTGTTTGTACATGAATACCTTTATTAATATATCGCAAACAGAGAGTAAAAATTCCATGAATGAGATCTGTATCCAATTTTAATTTTATTGATCCTAAATTTAAAGCTACACGGATGAAAAAGACTGTTTTTCATATGTTTGGCTATAAACATTATATGTTTGGAACACAAATTTTTAAACACAATATTTTTGAGTGCAAGCATATAATATTCATAAACTAGCATAACACACAGAAAAAAATATCACCAAAATATTTCCAATTAAAAAGTTAATTGAAGTTGAAAATGTTTTCAATTAATAAATTAATTGATACAATTAACTTTTTAATCATGATAGAAACATTAAGTTAATTAAGCCAATGATTGAAAATTTTAAAATTTTTAATTAAAAAATTAATTGATACAATTAACTTTTTAATCAATTTCGGAAGACTAATTCAGTTAAAAAAAGTGCTGATTTTTTTAATTTTTAATTAAAAATGTATTTCAAACAATCATTTGTTAATCCAAATAAAAACTCTAAGTCAATTCAGACAGTAATTAAAAATAGTTACCTTTTTTAAATAATAAATTAATTGAGTTTTGCAATCAACATCAATTAAATTTTTAATTGAATCAATTAAAAAATTAATTGAAATTTGCTGAAAAAATCAATTAATTCTTTAATCAAGAATTTTTTCTATGCCCAATTAAAACTGTGATTGATACTATCATTTTCGTGATTGAAGACATTTCAATTAAAAAATTAATTGGATCAATTAATTTGGTGATTGAATCAGAAAAAAATTTTTTTGTGTGCATGTTTGGGACATATATGTTAATATGTTAGAAAATATTATGTTTGGGACATAAAATGTTTGTAAATATAATATGCTTGGATGCAAACATATATTAATTTAGAAATAGCCTATAAACATATATGTGTTTAGTAGCTTGGAGCGCTATTTAACAGGGAGCGATATTGAATTAAGTTGGTGGTTGTTGCTTGTTATTACAAAATTAACATTTTATTTTTCCTTGGGCAATTGATCAGCTACTTCTTTGATCCTTACAAACTGTGTGGTCCGCTGTTCAAATCCCCGTCCGGCAAAAGGTAAAATTAAAATAAAAAAAAATCATAAAATTGAATAATTTCTTCTACAATGTTTGTATTACAGAAAAAAGTGCTAAGAACTAAAAAAATCTCGTGGAAGTGAGAAAGATGTCGGGGAATATACAATTGGGCAGAAACAAAATTTTGAGCATTCAGGTCGAAAACCTATGTTTTTAGCACCTATATTACCTGTTTATTTTCATAATTCATTATGATTGTAAATATATAAATAAATAAATAAAATTTTGAGCACAATATTGTTTGGGAGAATTTTTTTTAAGCATATAATATTTTTGGGTGCAAAATGCTTCCAAACATATTATATGGTCACATAATAACATATTGTTTTTTGGAAGACAACATTATTGAATTTGGATGCAAAAATACAAAATGTTTGGAACTTAGACTACCCAAACATATATTGTTTAGACCAATATGCTTTCAAACATATTATATATTGGTGGAGATCAAACATATAAATGTTTGGGCAATACCCAAAAATGTATATGCTTGAAGCAAAATATGTTTGGGAGTATATGTTACTGAAGCGATTTTTAAAGAAGCCGCATCTTTGGCTCGGAATCAATACCAAAATCCTTAAAGGAAGGTCAAAATAGTTGGATCCAAGTAAACTTTTTTTTTGAGTGCAGGGAAATCAACAATAATTGATTGATATGCAAAATTCAAGCGTGGTGAAATGAGCACGGAGGACGGTGAACGCAGTGGACGCCCGAAAGAGGTGGTTACCGACGAAACCATCAAAAAAATCCACAAAATGATTTTGAATGACCTTAAAATGAAGTTGATAGCAGAGGCCTTAAAGATATCAAAGGAACGTGTTGGTCATATCATTCATCAATATTTGGATATGCGGAAGCTCTGTGCAAAATGGGTGACGCGCGAGCTCACATTTGACCAAAAACAACAACGTGTTGATGATTCTGAGCGGTGTTCGCAGCTGTTAACTCGTAATACACCCGAGTTTTTCCGTCGATATGTGACAATGGATGAAACATGGCTCCATCACTACACTCAAATGTGTTTTTTTTTGTTAGACCGGAGACTTATTAGCCAACCTGTTATATATGGGAGCTATAGCTAAATATGAACCGATTTCCATGATATTTTGCACATTTAGTTAGTGCTTAGATTACATTTAGCCACCTTTGAGTAAGATCGGTTGATAAGTAAGGGTTTTGAGACCAAATTTGGGAAAATCGGGCGATACATATATATGAGAGCTATATCTAAATCTGAAGCGATTTGGATGAAATTTTGCAGACTTGAAGGGCTATAAAAAAAATTACCTTTTGCCAAATTTGGTGACGATCCGTTTAAAAAAAGCGCAACGTGACCCCATTTGTCGAAATCGGGCGATACATATATATGGGAGCTATATCTAAATTTGATCCGATTTCTTCCAAATTCGTCGTCGTTCGTCCTTGTGCCCAAAAAGTCCCTGTACCAAATTTCATCAAAATCGGTTAATAATTGCGACCGGAATCCTGTGAACAACAAATACATGGACAGACGGACGGACACCAAGCGCTAGATCGACTCAGGAGGTGATTCTGAGTCGATCGGTATATATTTTATAGGGTCTAAAATCAATATTTCTGGTAGGCACGTTTTTTGGCAGACCAAACTCATTATACCCTGACCACTATGTGGTTTAGGGTATGAAATATGGAAAGCGAGTTATAAAAAAATTGAATTAAAAGAACTTCCTGTGTAGTTAAAATAAGAACATATTTGGAAGGGCTTTTAAAGTTATGCCTTTGGATCGCAATTTACACAATATTAAGAAAACAAAATTTCTTTAAAATAATGTAATTAAACTTTAAAAGAAGTAATTAAACTTTGCTTCAAAAATTTGCTACATAAAATTTGTTTCATTTAAATGAATTTCCGAAATTTGCGTCCCTCTATTAAAGTCGTATGCCTCTAAACTAAGGAAAATTTTTCTTAAACTAAAGATAAACATTTTTGATATAAAAAATGTCTTAAAAGTAACTAATATATTGAGTCTTTAGATTTAAGATAAAAATACTTCAAATATCGGAAGCCGCATCTTTGGCTCGGAATTAATAGCAAAATTCTTAATGCAAGGTCAAAATCTTTGAATCCAAGTAAACTTTTTTTTTGAGTGTGGTATGTATCAATTGAAAACAATTAAAAAATATCATGTAATATGTGTGGAAAATTACACTGTTTCAGCGGTAAGCATGACGTGACGTAATTTACGTCGTTGAAACCTATTGTATAATTAATTAATAATATTAAGCAACAAATAAATTCACCATCTCGTGAAAGCAAAGATGAACTAAACTAGCGACTACGAGTAAGTCATTATATCATTACATGTATTAAGATACATTAAATGTTCCTCTTACAACAGTTTTGAATGCGCATCATACATAGATGGTAAATGTATATCTAAAAAAGAATATCTAAACGGCACTCGTCGGATTAACTTTCATGGGGATTGAGGTCGGGATATACACTGTGGCTGATATGGGATTGCAATCAATTTTAGATTGCTGGAAAACCACATGTAGCTATCGTTAGAGCCCTCCAACATACCAACGAAAATAATCGGGTTTACTTGCCCACTCGACCGTGTGGAGTCGAAATAAATGTCGAGTATTATCGGGAAAATTGTCATAAAGACAGTATTGGAGCCCTGCACTGAAAAAAATATTGTCGTGAGGTCAAAGATTTCATGTCTTTCAAATACGAATGTAAATTTTGCTTAGCATAGAAGACGCATTTCTCTAAAATAAAGTCATTTTCCTTGTCCAAAAGTCGATAAACTTTTCAATGAAGTCGTATTGTCCTCATAATTAAGTGATTTCACTTAAAAATGGGTATCATAACATGAAAGAAAAAAACTGTTTGGGCTAAGGTCAACTTGACTTTAATAATTCAGAAAAATTCTTTAAATTTAATGAAAGCGTCTTGAAATTTGTTGTCTTTTTTCATCTTTACTACAAAGCAAAAAATCGTTAAAAAGTAGGACATATTTTTCAACACTTTATTTTAAAGACGTTTTTACTTGTAACCTAGCATAATTTCTACTCGAAGTCGAGTCTTAATTTGGAAAATAAAGTTGTCATTAACTCGTTTTTAAAGGACTTTAATAGCATACGAAGAAAAAAAGTTGAAAAAGCGAAAAATTAAAATTTGCTTCATAGAAGTAAGTACACAAAACCCAAATTTAAAAGAGAATTGTGTCCTAAAAATATCCTTACTTGTATTCTCCGCGTCTTTGTCTCGGAATCAATACCAACATTTTTAAAGTAAAGACAAAATCTTTGGAACCGGGCATGCCTTTTTTTCAGTATAGGCAGACAAATATTTCGGCAGCAGACAATGGATATTCTAACAGAACTTAGCACCATCGCACCCATAATGTGTCAATCAAGAACAAGTATATACGGCCGTAAGTTCGGCCAGGCCGAAGCTTATGTACTCTCCATCATGGATTGCGTAGAAACTTCTTCTAAACACTGCCATCCAGAATCGAATTACTTAAGTTGCGGTAACGCTCTAGTGGCAACCATGATTATGAACCGATATGGACCAACTTTTGTGTGATTGGACCAATTTTGGTATGGTTGTTAGCGACCATATACTAACACCACGTTCCTAATTTGAGCCGGATCGGATGAATTTTGCTCCTCCAAGAGGCTCCGGAGGTCAAATCTGGAGAACGTTTTATATGGGGGCTATATATAATTATGGACCGATATGGACCAATTCTGCCACGGTTGTTAAAGATCATATACTAACACCATGTTCCAAATTACAACCGGATTGGATGAAATTTGCTTCTCTTGGAGACTTCGCAAGCAAATCTGGGGATCGGTTTATATGGGGGCTATATATAATTATGAACCGATGTGGACCAATTTTTGCATGGTTGTTAGAGACCATATACCAATATCATGTACCAAATTTCAGGCGGATCGGATGAAATTTGCTTCTCTTTGAGGCTCCGCAACCCAAATCTGGGGATCGGTTTATATGGGGGCTATATATAATTATGGACCGATGTGGACCAATTTTTGCATGGTTGTTAGAGACCATATACCAACACCATATACCAAATTTCAGCCGGATCGGATGAAATATGCTTCTGTTAGAGGCTCCACAAGCCAAATCTGAGAGTCCCTTTATATGGGGGCTATACGTAAAAGTGGACCGATATGGCCCATTTTCAATACCATCCGACCTACATCGATAACAACTACTTGTGCCAAGTTTCAAGTCGATAGCTTGTTTCGTTCGGAAGTTAGCGTGATTTCAACAGACGGACGGACGGACGGACATGCTCAGATCGACTCAGAATTTCACCACGACCCAGAATATATATACTTTATGGGGTCTTAGAGCAATATTTCGATGTGTTACAAACGGAATGACAAAGTTAATATACCCCCATCCTATGATGGACGGTATAAAAATCATAAACCAATTTTTTCCAAAAGCGTCACTGAATTTTACCTGTTAATTGAAGATTCCAAAATGAAGACGAATGAAGGAGTTGTTATTCTCTTGCTGTTTTCTTTCTTTATACACCATCACGAACATTGATAGACTTATTGTTTGTTATATATGTTCAATAATTAAAAAAAACCAAAAATGTTCTCACTAATTTAAAGGGTGATACGGTCAAAATTTGGTCAAGGGAAAACGCGTGTAAATCGGTGAAATCGTTTATTTAAAAAATCAAATTAAATTTCTTTTTCAAATTCAGGAAAAATATTCAGTTAGGCTTTCGCTTTTCCAAATCCGAATTGCCGGGCCTCACGCTTGACACCTGCCATCAGATTTTGTACAGCCACCTTGTCCACCTTCTTCGCCGAAGAAAGTCAGTTTGCCTTGAACTGCTGCTCGTCCTTAGCAGTTTTTTGGTCTTCTTTAGGTTCCGCTTGACAATAGCCCAGAATTTCTCCATTGGGCGGAGCTCTGGCGTGTTGGGAGGGTTCTTGTCCTTGGGAACCACCTGCACGTTGTTGGCGGCGTACCACTCCATGGCCTTTTTACCGTAATGGCAAGATGCCAAATCCGGCCAAAACAGTACGGAACAACGGTGTTTCTTCAGGAAAGGCAGCAGACGTTTATTCAAACACTCTTTCACGTAAATTTCTTGGTTGACAGTCCCGGAAGCTATGAAAATGCTGCTTTTCAAGCCACAGGTACAGATGGCTTGCCAAACCAGATATTTCTTTGCGAACTTTGACAGTTTTATGTGCTTGAAAATATCTGCTACCTTTCCCCTTCCTTTTGCCGTATAAAACTCCTGCCCCGGAAGCTGCTTGTAGTCGGCTTTGACGTAGGTTTCGTCGTCCATTACCACGCAGTCAAACTTCGTCAGCATCGTCGTGTACAGCGTACGGGATCGCGCTTTGGCCGTCGTATTTTGTTTATCATCGCGAGTTGGAGTCACTACCTTCTTGTAAGTCGATAGTCCGGCTCGTTTTTTGGCTCGATGCACGGTTGTAGACGATACACCCAGCTCATTTGCGGCATCTTTGTCGTCTCAGCGGCTTCCGGTTTTCGATTTCCCCCCGATCCAGACTTCCTGGCTGTCGACAAACGTTCCCCAAACACTTTAATTACATATGTAACGGTTGATTTGGCAACTTTTAGCGATTTTGCCAGCTTTGCGTGCGAGTATCTCGGATTTTCGCGATGCGCGAGCAAAATTTTGATACGCTGCTCTTCTTGCTTGGACGGCATTTTGACAACTGAAGAGTGAATTCCAAAATCAAAATAGGAGCAACATTCTACACACACACGCCTTCAAAATGAGGAGTGTTCAGGTTTTTTAAATGCAAAATTGAAAGAAATACGTCAAGTTTATGTTGACCAAATTTTGACCGTATCACCCTTTAATAAAAAATTCCTTGCTGGCAAGCGTTTTACCTCAAAAGAAGATGCAATTACAGTTGTAAACCACTATTTTGAAGACCTTGAGGAAAACTTTTTTAATCAAGGGATAGAATTGCTAGCAAAAGTCTGACACATAGATGGCGTCAAAATTTGACGTCTGTAAGTCAATTAGTTTGTGAGATAGAGCGTCTTTTGTGAAGCAACTATTGTTATTGTGAAAAAAATGGAAAAAAAGGAATTTCGTGTTTTGATAAAATACTGTTTTCTGAAGGGAAAAAATACGATGGAATCAAAAACTTGACTTGATAATGAGTTTCCGGACTCTGCCCCAGGGAAATCAACAACAATTGATTGGTATGCAAAATTCAAGCGTGGTGAAATGAGCACGGAGAACGGTGGACGCACGAAAGAGGTGGTTACCGACGAAAACATCAAAAAAATCCAATGAATGACCTTAAAATGAAGTTGATCGAGATAGCAGAGGCCTTAAAGATATCAAAGGAGCGTGTTGGTCATATCATTCATCAATATTTGGATATGCGAAAGCTCTGTGCAAAATGGGTGCCGCGCGAGCTCACATTTGACCAAAAACAACAACGTGTTGATGATTCTGAGCGATGTTTGCAGCTGTTAACTTGTAATACACCCGAGTTTTTCCGTCGATATGTGACAATAGATGAAACATGGCTCCATCACTACACTCCTGAGTCCAATCGACAGTCGGCTGAGTGGACAGCGACCGGTGAACCGTCTCCGAAGCGTGGAAAGACTCAAAAGTCCGCTGGCAAAGTAATGGCCTCTGTTTTTTGGGATGCGCATGAAATAATTTGTATCGACTATCTTGAGAAGGGAAAAAACATCAACAGTGACTATTATATGGCGTTATTGGAGCGTTTGAAGGTCGAAATCGCGGCAAAACGGCCCCATATGAAGAAGAAAAAAGTGTTGTCCCACCAAGACAACGCACCGTGCCACAAGTCATTGAGAACGATGGCAAAAATTCATGAATTGGGCTTCGAATTGCTTCCTCAACCACCGTATTCTCCAGATCTGGCCCCCAGCGACTTTTCTTGTTCTCAGACCTCAAAAGGATGCTCGCAGGGAAAAAATTTGACTGCAATGAAGAGGTGATCGCCGAAACTGAGGCCTATTTTGAGGCAAAACCGAAGGAGTACTACCAAAGTGGTATCAAAAAATTGGAAGGTCGTTATAATCGTTGTATCGCTCTTGAAGGGAACTATGTTGAATATAAAAACGAATTTTGACAAAAAAATGTGTTTTTTTTGTTAGACTGGGGACTTATCATTTAAGTGTATTGAAGTTTCAGGAGATTATATTGAAAAATAAAAATATTTTTGAAAAACTAACTATTCTCTTTCATTGATAGGCTAGGAAGTTTCCCAACCGCCCTCGTATGTTAATTTGATTATAGCTCCAAGACGTTTACTCAGTCCTATCCAAAGACAATTAAAGAGGAAGATGTGAATTGGGCTTTGGTAGTGTTAGTGTCAGAAACCAGAGATTAGCCCCATACTTGTAGGAAAGGCGCTTCGAACTTACTGGTTTGATGCAGACAATTTTTATTTTCCTATTTTCTCAAAAGTTCCCGCAAATTTCTGTGTCGATTGCACTAAATTATTAATTAAATGTTTCATGAAGTGTTTTTGTTCTTTTAAAAGTTAAAAAATTGCTAAAATAAGTGAATTAGGTTTTGGTACGAATGCAAAATTAAAAGAGAAACCGAAAAATATTTGCAAATTCTCTTCGAACATGTATCTCTGGTTCTTGAGAAAAAAGAATAACAACATGCCTAATTCACATCTTCCTCTTTAATTGTCTTTGGTCCTATCACACAATATCACTATTATTTACATTCATTTTCAATTTGTAAATAATCGAATGGCTTTGACCCATCAATTGCTTTAAATAATTTCCATTTTTAATTTTATTTTGAAGAAAAGATTTTTTAAAGCCCCCGGATGGTAACAAGAGTATTGACTGTATTTTGTGCCAATGAACCGCTTCTGATTTAAAATCTTTGCTGAAAGTAGTCACATTCTTGGCATTCATCCAATTGTATTGTATCCACAATTGGGCGCCTTCGTTCATGAACAATGAAAGATATACCAGTTGTTGGTGTTGTTGATGGTGATGCTGATGCTGACGTTTCTTCGTCATCAGTAATTTAAGCGGACGAAGATGGATTGTATTTGTCCAAAGTATTTTTGGTTTATTCCGTATCGTTATTCATTGGTTAAATCAACAGGTCTATTAATACAATGAAAAACAAAATGAAAATTATAGTTAATTTAAATAGCTTGGGAACTATTTATGTCCCATTGATAAAACTACACCCCAAGGGCAAGAGGAACGCAATGAATGAACTATTGTCCGAAACACGCATCAATGTTTAAGTGGTTCTTTGTGGGCGAGTAATATTATGGTGAATTAATAATGTCTTTTTATCCATGCAATGAACATTTAACAAGTCAATTAATAAAAGTTATTAAATATCAACATGCAATTCATGTGGCTGAATATTAACATGCGTAAACATGGACCGAAGTCATTATTAATATCAAACGTTATGGGATAAAGTTGATATTATCATGTTGACGACTTAGTCAAACCCACAATGACGTTATGGGTATGCTCATAAAGAGGTCAGGTTAAGTATACAATGGGATCAGGACTATACTCATATACATACATGGTAGCTGCTATGCAACAAAGTAAAGCGTTATATTTTTCTCATTTTATTGATCAAAATAAAAAAAATCGGAAATAACATAAAATTTTGCAATCAGTTTAGATTTGTTTGAATTGGCCACCTTTGACACGATATATGGCCTTCAAACGGTCGACAGAGTCATCACATGCTGCACGAAAGCCACCCATTATTTATTTTGGTCCATTATCGGAGAAGCGCCATCTTGAGATGATCGACACTTTGGCATTTTTTTAGTGCCAATCTTGCTTTGCTATATATGCCACAAACGCAAAAATATTTTTGTTTGCTTTTAAAGATTTTTTTTTTTTTTGAGTGAAAAACAAAATCTAGCCGTGAATGAATGAAAACGAAATTCACGTCCACGAAAAAATTAATATTCATGAAATAATTCACACTCACGAAAAAACGCATACTCATGGATTTAAACACGCTCGCGATTTTAATATGGGTGAACCCTATTTTAAATGCGTTCATTTTTTTACTTTAACTCACTAATGGTTCCGTCCTGAGTATAAGAATTTGTCGTGAATCAAAGGAAATTTCAGTTTTTATACCCTCCACCATAGGGTGGTAACTTTGTCATTCCGTTTGTAAAACATCGAAATATTGTTCTAAGACCCCATAAAGTATATATATTCTGGGTGGTGGTGAAATTCTGAGTCGATCTAAGCATGACCGTCCGTCTTTCGATATCACTCTAACTTCCGAACGAAACAAGCTATCGACTTTGAACTTGGCACCGTGGCAGCCACCGTGGTGCAATGGTTAGCATGCCCGCCTTACATAAACAAGGTCGTGGGTTCGATTCCTTCTACGACCGAACACCAAAAAGTTTTTCAGCGGTGGATTATCCCACCTCAGTAATGCTGGTGACATTTCTGAGGGTTTCAAAGCTTCTCTAAGTGGTTTCACTGGAATTTGGAACGCCGTTCGGACTCGGCTATAAAAAGGAGGTCCCTTGTCATTGCGCTTAACATGGAATCGGGCAGCACTCAGTGATAAGAGAGAAGTTCACCACTGTGGTATCACAATGGACTGAATAGTCTAAGTGAGCCTGATACATCGGGCTGCCACATAACCTAACCTAACCTAACCTTGAACTTGGCATAAGTAGTTGTTATTGATGTAGGTCGGATAGCATTGCAAATGGGCCATATTGGACCACTTTTACGTATAGCCCCCATATAAACCGATCCCCAGATTTGGTTTGCGGAGCCTCTTAGAGAAGCTAATTTCATCCGATCAGGTTGAAATTTGGTATGTGGTGTTAGTATATGGTCTCTAATAACCATACAAAAATTGGTCCATATCGGTCCATAATTATATATAGCCCCTTTATAAACCGATCCCCAGATTTGACCTCCGGAGCCTTTTAGAGGAGCAAAATTCATCCGATCCAGTTAAAATTAGGTACGTGGTGTCAGTATATGGTCTCTAACAACCGTGCAAAAATTGGTCCATATCGGTCCATAATTATATATAGCCCCCATATAAATCGATCCCCAGATTGGAGGAGCAAAACTCATCAGATTCGGTTGAAATTTAGTACATTGCGCTAAAATTTGTCCATATCGCCAAAAATAATCTACCAAAATTTTATTTCTATAGAAAATTTTGTCAAAATTTTATTTCTATAGAAAATTTTGTCAAGGTTTTATTTCTATAGAAAATTTTGTCAAAATTTTATTTCTATAGAAAATTTTGTCAAAGTTTTATTTCTATAGAAAATGTTATCAAAATTTTATTTCTATAGAAAATTTTGTCAAAATTTTATTTCTATAGAAAATTTTATTTCTATAGACAATTTTGTCAAAATTTTATTTCTATAGAAAATTTTGTCAAAGTTTTATTTCTATAGAAAATGTTATCAAAATTTTATTTCTATAGAAAATTTTATCAAAAGTTTATTTCTATAGAAAATTTTGTCAAAATTTTATTTCTATAGAAAATTTTGTCAAAATATTATTTCTATAGAAAATTTTGTCAAAATTTTATTTCTATAGAAAGTTTTATTTCTATAGAAAATGTTGTCAAAATTTTATTTCTATAGAAAATTTTGTCAAAATTTTATTTCTATAGAAAATTTTGTCAAAATTATATTTCTATAGAAAATTTTGTCGAAGTGAATTATATACGTATTTAATCGTCCTTTTTCTAACCATGTCAGTCTGTCCATGTGTCTGTCTGTTGTAATCACGCTACAGTATTCAATAATGAAGCAATCTTTTGTCTGCAGGCAGGTCAAATTCGAATATGGGCTATATCGGTCAGGTTTTGTTATAGTCCCCATATAAACCGACCTCCCGATTTGAGGTCTAGGGCTTATAGAAACCGTAGATTTTATCCAATATGCCTGAAATTGGAAATCTAGAGGTATTTTAGGACCACAAAGAGGTGTGCCAAAAATGTTGAGTATCAGTCCATGTTTTAGTATAGCCCCCATATAGACCGACCTCCCGATTTAATTTCTTGGGCTTCTAGAATCCGTAGTTTTTATCCAATTTGCCTGAACTTGGAAATCTAGAGGTAGTTTAGAACCATAAGGAGGTGTGTCAAAAATGGCGAGTATCGGTCTATATTTTGGTATAGCCCCCATATAGACCGATCTCCCGATTTTACTTCTTGGGCTTATAGAAACCGTAGTTTTTATCTAATTTGCCTGGAATTGGAAATCTAGAGGTAATTTTAGGACCATAAAAAGGTATGCTGAAAATAATGAGTATAGGTCCATGTTTTGATATAGCCCCCATATAAACCGATCTCCAGATTTTACTCTTGAGCTTATAGAAACCGTAATTTTCATCCAATTTCCATGAAATTGGAAATTTAAAGGTATTGTAGGACCACAAATACGCACTGAAAAAAATATTGACCTAATATGGAAGATTATGCAACTTAAATTTTAGGACTCAAAATTTACGCAAAGTTAAGGTCAAAATTCTATAAAACAATGACATTTTAATTAAAAGAAAGTTTATATCTTAATCCTTGCTTCAAAATTTTTTTTCATTAAATGTAGGACACAAATCGTGAAATTTGGCGTCTCTCTGCTGAAGTTGTAGATCTTTGAAGTAAGGCAAATTTTCCTTAAAATAAAGAAAAACATTTTGAATTTAAGGAAATCGTCTTTAAATCAACTGACATATTGAATTTTTAAATTTAAGATAAAAACGCTTCAAATATAGGCTAAGACTTATTTTAAGGATTTGCATCTTTGGTTTAAAGTTTTTTTTAGCATTAAGAAAACTGTTTTTACTATGAAGTACCTGGCATAATTTGGATTTTGAAATTGGAATTTGTACATAAATACCTTTATTAATATATCGCAAACAGAAAATAAAAACTCGATGAGTGAGATCTGTGTCCAATTTTAATTTATTTGATCCTAGATTTAAAGCCATGTCTTTATTTTAAAGCAGCCGCATCTTTGGCTCGTACTCAATACCAAAATCCTTAAGGGAAGGTCAAAACCTTTGGATCCAAGTAAACTTTTTTTTGAGTGCGTGTGCCGAAAATGACGTGTATTTAGTATAGGCCCCATATCGACCGATCTCCCGATTTTACCTTTTGGGCTTGTAGAAATCTTAGTTGTTGTTCAGTTCGCCTGAAATTGAAAATCTGGAGGTTTTCAGGACTATAAATAGGTTTTCAGGACTATAAATAGTTTTTATGCAATTTACTTGAAATTGTAAATCTAGAAGTATTTTAGAACTATAAAGAGGTGTGCCGCATCTTTGGCTTGTACTCAATACCAAAATCCTTAAGGGAAGGTCAAAACCTTTGGATCCAAGTAAACTTTTTTTTTTTTTGAGTGCGTGTGCCGAAAATGACGTGTATTTAGTATAGCCCCCTTATCGACCGATCTCCCGATTTTACCTTTTGGGCTTGTAGAAACCTTAGTTGTTGTTCAGTTCGCCTGAAATTGAAAATCTGGAGGTTTTCAGGACTATAAATAGGTTTTCAGGACTATAAATAGGTTTTCAGGACTATAAATAGGTTTTCAGGACTATAAATAGTTTTTATGCAATTTTCTTGAAATTGTAAATCTAGAAGTATTTTAGAACTATAAAGAGGTGTGCCGGAAACGGTGAGTACACGCAAAGAAAAAAAAAACGTTTGGAAAACGTGTACCGAAAACGTTTTTCTTTTGTTAGAGTTTTTTGAATTGCTTCGAAAATTTTAAACTTTTATCACCAAAAAAATTAGTTTGTTACAAAATTTTTATTTTTTCAATAAAAAAAGTTATTTTTGAAACAACAACACAGTCCATTTCGTTGAACATTTTTTCGGAATCTTCCGAACATATCTGGAATATATATGTAAAAAAAACAAAACAAACTTTGGTCGAAGCAGGGATCGAACCCACGACCCTTGGCATGCAAGTCGGACGTAGCAACCACTGCTCCACGGTGCCAAACTAAATGTTTGTTTCTGTTAAATAAACTTTATTTATTCGGTTCGTGGGCGCCGCAAGCTATGCTATATAAATATAACTTATATGGATATTTATCTATTGATGACCATAACAGATATATAGCTCAGTGGTTAGTGTGTTGGCTTACAAAGTGCATGGTCCGCGGTTCGATTCTCCGTCCAGGCGAAAGGTAAAAAAATTTTAAAAATTTATAAAATCGTATAATTTCTTCTACATTGTTGGTATTACAGGAAAAGTTGCTAAGAACTAAAAAACTTCGTGGAAGTGAGAAAGATGTGAGGGAAAATGCAATTAGCCAGAAAAAAAAATTTTTTTGAGTTTGTCTTTATGAAATTGTTTTTACATCCTGGAAAAGAATAAACGTTTATCACAAAAAGTATACACTTTTCTTCCAAATACACTTCTTTTCAACGAAAAGCAAATGAGAAACGAACTTTGTTTGTCTAAAATTTCGTTTGGGAGGAAATAATTTTTTTTTTTGCGTGTATCGGTCCATATTTTAGTATATCTCCCATAAGACCGATCTTCCGATTTAACTCCTTTGGTTTCTAAAAATTGTCGTTTTTATCCGATTTGCCTGAAATTATAAATATATACTGGTATTTTAGACTCACAAAATCGTGTATCGGATTTAGTTCTTTTCGATCCATTTGGTAAGGGCGATTTCACTTCTTGAAGGTATAGAAGACGCACTGATCATGAAAATTGCTTGAAACTGAATGTAAAATTTCCAGATTTTACTACACACAAAAAAATTTCACGAAAATTTTTCCAATTAAAATTTTAATTGAGTTTTAAAAAATATTCATCAAAAATTTAATTGATTCAACAAATTTTTTAATTGAAACAAAAATCAATCACAAAAATAATAGTATCAATTAATTTTTTAATTGGATCAATTAACATTTTAATTGACCTACAATTAATTTTTTAATTGATACTATCATTTCTGTGATTGAAGACATTTCAATTAAAAATTAATTGGATCAACTAATTTCGTGATTGAATCAGAAAAAAATTTTTTTTGTGTACTCGTAATCAGTTAAATAATGGGGGTGAAAATCTACAGATTTCAAATCAAGGTGTTATTTCATCATTTTCTTGCACACTTACAAGAGATGTTAAAGATTCCTCTAAAACTCAAACAAAAATGGTCCTTATAAATCCAGAATCTGATATAGTCTTCATGGGTAAAATCTTTACATTTATCTTCAGGAAGTGTACGGATTGAACTGCTTTGCTTGCTTTGCTGAAATTTTCAAAGGAAACTAGTATATTTGATTCATGGTGGTGGGTATTTAAGATTCGGCCCGGCCGGACTTACTGCTGTATAAAAATTAAATTTTGACTTTAAACCGCCAAAAAGCGTATTTTCTAATTTCTAAGACTGGTCCAAAAGAACGTTATCGGAAGTGGAAAAAAAATTGATGGAAGCTCCCTGAATGCTCTTACAAAGAATTATTTGTGGAACAATTTTAATTTTTTTGCTGGCGATATATCTTTCCATACTTTTCTCATTTTTTTTTCTTTTTTATCTTAACTCAATATTCGATGTAAACATAGAAGTTTTTGCTCGTTTTTTGAGATTTATGGTATGGTAGCGATGGCAAAATATTGATTCCTTTAATAATTCAATAGTTCGACAGACTGTTACACCAGACAATTGTTGGTTGCCCTGACAAACAAATTAAAGTGTATTTGTTGTTATAAGTAATTTCACTACGAAATTGTTGCTATGCTGGTTTTGGATTCTGATAGTAGATGAAATCAAATAATTCGATTGACAAAAATTGGTCAATACACCGAAAAAAAGTGAACTGTTTTATAGGAAGAATGAACTACCTCGCACGAAAATTGAACTAAATTTTACTCCACATTTTGAGATTTCCACAAAGCGTTGTTAAAACCAAGAAATTTTAATGCCCTGTTGTACTTTTTAACTGCAGTTCACGAAATTACATCATTTCATAGAAGAAAAAATAAACTAAAATTAAAGAAGAAAATCATTGGCGCCAAATCATGACCATTTTAACCATACAGTAGTTCATTCTTACTATTTTTGGGAATCGTACGAAAATCTTCTTTTGCTTTAGTTCATATTGAACTTATGTGTACGGTCATTGAACTTTATACTCACGTTTAGTTCATAAAATTTTTGAGACATACTTAAAAAAAGTAAGATTTCATTAAGATGTGGAAAATTTAAAAAAAAAAAAATAATAAGAAAATTTAACTACAAGCAAATATTTTTTTTTCCAATAAAAATAAGTTAAATTTTTTCTGTGTACAACAACAAAAATCAAGGAAAATCTCTATAGCCAATTTAATTATTATTTACATTTTTTTCCCCCAATATGAGAAAATTTTATTGATTTTAATTATTTCTTGCTTACTCAAACTACATGAAATCAAAATAAGAAAAACTCTTCGAATTTCCCAGAAAAAGAATTCATAATTTTCTAAAATAAGTACATTTTAAAAATTTGTAACTCCAATTTTTATCTTCGGAATACTACACTTTCTTAAATATCAGAAACATATTAATTGTGGTTTTCTTTAAATTGACTAAAATTGTTAACTCATTTGTGTCCATACGCCCCTGGTAATATATTGTAGTTTAAGTTTTTCTAAAATAAACCTACATTTTCTATCATGGTGTGTTCGTTTAGTTGCTGTTTGTTTTGGCGTATCTTCATGCGTTAACTGGTAGCTAAAACATATTCAAGATATAAGTTATCTAGAAAACAAACATCAAAAACTGTTGGTGATATTGATAAAAACGTCAACCAACAAAACCATGGCATTGCTAAGCCTTCATTTCTTTGGAAACTAAGTCGACATATTATTTTGCAGTTCATGCGACTACTTAAAGTTTGTTAAACATTTTTAATTAAAAAAAAACAAGTGATGGGATTTTTTTTTTTCATTTTAAATAAAAAATTATTTTCACATCAGTTAAACATTTAATTGAATCAATTAAAAATTAATTGAAATTTGCTAATGAAATCAATTAATTTTTTAATAAAGTATATTTTTATCGCCAGTTAAAATTGTGATTGATACTATCATTTTCGTGATTGAAGACATTTCAATTAAAAATTTCTTGATTGAATCAGAAAAAAATTGTATGTGTATCAATCACCAAATCAATTCAACACACAGAAAAAAATTTCACGAAAACTTTTCCAATTAAAATCTTGAGTTATAAAAAATATTCAATTAAAAATTTAATTGAGTCAACAAATTTTTTTATTGGAACAAAAATCAATCACACAAATTAATAGTATCAATTAATTTTTTAATTGGATCAATTAATTTTTTAATTGACTGTCAATTAATTTTTTAATTGATACTATCATTTCTGTGATTGAAGACATTTCAATTAAAAATTTAATTGGATCAATTAATTTCGTGATTGAATCAGAAAAACAATTTTTTGTGTGCAATTAATTGTTCGAATTAAAAAATTAATTGATACTGATCGTATTGCTGTGATTGATTTTTGTTTCAACTAAAAAATTTGTTGAACCAATAAATTTTTAAAATGAATATTTTTTTTTCAAATTCAATTAAAATTTTAGTGGAAAAATTTTGGTGATAGTTTTTTTTTTCTGTGCAATGTGATTACAAATGTCTTAGACAGCACTGTATGTCATTGAAACTGAAAACTAAATAATATAAAAAGTTAACTGAAACCATTAAAAATTTAGTTTTGCGATCAAAATCAATTAAATTTTCAATTGAGACAAAAATTAATTTAAACTAATTTAATTAAAATAAATTTAAAATATCTCTAGAAATTTGCATTGTTATTTGCGTTAACATATTATTTCAAAATTATATTCAAATTTTGTTTTTCCGAAAATTCCCCTACTTTGTCGTCTTAGCTTACATCGGTATGACGACAATATTATACAAATAGAAAGAAACTATAATAAAAATAGAACAGTGTTGAAAGCATGAAAATGGGAACCAAATGCACAAACAGACTGAATATTTCTTAATGAATTTATGGCGTTATGCAAGTTCATATGGAAAGTGGGATAAACAAACAAAAAAAAACGTATATGCGTTAAAAGAATTACATACGGCGAGGCAAAATCAGGTAGACATATTGATACTTTGATTCTATAATATTCTAGGTCGAGTTTAACAAATTTTTTCGATACCATATCACATCCGTCAAATGTGTTGGGGGCTATATATAAAAAGGTTTGTCCCAAATACATACATTTAAATATCACTCGATCTGGACAGAATTTGATAGACTTTTATAAAATCTATAGATTCAAAATGTAAGTCGGCTAATGCACTAGGGTGGAACACAATTTTAGTAAAAAAAAATATGGGAAATATTTAAATCTGAAGCAATTTTAAGGAAACTTCGCAAAAGTTTATTTATGGTTTATCGCTCTATATATATGTATTAGAAGTTTAGGAAAATTAGAGTCATTTTTACAACTTTTCGACTAAGCAGTGGCGATTTTACAAGGAAAATGTTGGTATTTTGACCATTTTTGTCGAAATCAGAAAAACATATATATGGGAGCTATATCTAAATCTGAACCGATTTGAACCAAATTTGGCATGCATAGCTACAATGCTAGTTCTACTCCCTGTGCAAAATTTCAACTAAATCGGAGTTAAAAATTGGCCTCTGTGGTCATATGCGTGTAAATCGGGCGAAAGCTATATATGGGAGCTATATCTAAATCTGAACCGATTTCAAATTTGGCACGCATAGCTACAATGCTAATTCTACTCCCTGTGCAAAATTTCAACTAAATAGGAGCAAAAAATTAGCCTCTGTGGTCATATGAGTGTAAATCGGGCGAAAGCTATACACAAAAGTTATAATAGAATAAGTCCATTTTAGTAATTTGAACTATAAAGCAAGCAAGCTAGATTCAAAATTCGCTTTAAATAACAGGATGGCTGATAAGTCCCCGGTCTAACAAAGAAGAACACATTTTTTTTTATCAAAATTCGTTTTTATTATTCAACATAGTTCCCTTCAAGATCGATACAACGATTATAACGACCTTCCAATTTGTTGATACCATTTTGGTAGTACTCCTTCGGTTTTGCCTCAAAATAGGCCTCAGTTTCGGCGATCACCTCTTCATTGCAGCCAAATTGTTTCCCTGCGAGCATCCTTTTGAGGTCTGAGAACAAGAAAAAGTCGCCGGGGGCCAGATCTGGAGAATACGGTGGGTGGGGAAGCAATTCGAAGCGCAATTCATGAATTTTTGCCATCGTTCTCAATGACTTGTGGCACTGTGCGTTGTCTTGGTGGAACAACACTTTTTTCTTCTTCATATGGGGTCATTTTGCCGCGATTTCGACCTTTAAACGCTCCAATAACGCCATATAATAGTCACTGTTGACGGTTTTTCCCTTCTCAAGATAATCGATAAAAATTATTCCATGCGCATCCCAAAAACCAGAGGCCATTACTTTGCCAGCGGACTTTTGAGTCTTTCCACGCTTCGGAGACGGTTCACCGGTCGCTGTCCACTCAGCCGACAGTCGATTGGACTTAGGAGTGTAGTGATGGAGCCATGTTTCATCCATTGTCACATATCGACGGAAAAACTCGGGTGTATTACGAGTTAACAGCTGCAAACACCGCTCAGAATCATCAACACGTTGTTGTTTTTGGTCATATGTGAGCTCGCGCGGCACCCATTTTGCACAGAGCTTCCGCATATCCAAATATTGATGAATGATATGACCAACACGTTCCTTTGATATCCTTAAGGCCTCTGCTATCTCGATCAACTTCATTTTACGGTCATTCAAAATCATTTTGTGGATGTTATTTATGTTTTCGTCGGTAACCACCTCCTTCGGGCGTCCACTGCGTTCACCGTCCTCCGTGCTCATTTCAGCACGCTTGAATTTTGCATACCAAACAATTATTGTTGATTTCCTTGGGCCAGAGTCCGGAAACTCATTATCAAGCCAAGTTTTTGCTTCCACCGTAATTTTTCCCTTCAGAAAACAGTATTTTATCAAAACACGTTTTTTCACAATAACCAAAGTTGCTCACAAAAGACGCTCTATCTCACAAACTAATTGACTTACAGACTTGAAATTTTGACACGAATCATTTGAAGGTTGGTACTATATAAAAAAAATGTGCATTTAATACTAGCGACGCCATCTATGTGTCAGACCGGGGACTTATCAGCCAACCTGTTACACAGAGAAAAAATATTATTAAAACTTTTTACATTAAATTCAATTAAAATTTCTTTATAGAAATGGAAAATATATTCAATTTTATTTGATCTCAAATTCAATTAAAAATTTTGGAGCGATTGACAAATTATGCGGGATCCAACGGAAACAATTTTTTTTGACGGCCAAGTGTTTATGCAATATTGAGTGTATGGCACTGAAAAAAAGCATGTCCGGTTCCAACGATTTTGTCTTTACTTTAAAAAATTTGTTATTTTTTCTCTGCAAAAAGGTAACAAAATTGAATGGTCAGGTACATGATTTTCCCGACCATGTAATGGTCTCAAATTCTATCATTTAAATAATAGAACATGTTTGCGGCATTTGAGAACCATTTAAATGCTTATTGTCAACATATATTTTTCTCCGCTCGAAAATTATTTTTACAAAAACAAAATACATGGTTTTCGCGAAAATTACCTACTCTAGATAAGCATTATATGGATGCGGCAACCATGTCCAAATAGGTTTTTTCTGTGCGTGCACTCACGAACAAATTACGTTCACGATTAATTTCAAGCCTGCTGATTTTAATCACCTTCACGCATTTTATCACGCTTCAACAACATATTTTAATTGTGCTAATGGTTCTGTCGTGAGTTATGAATCCTAGTTACTATTTTCATCAGTAATTGCAGCGAGTCATGGCATTTGTCGTGAATCACAAGAACTTTCGTGAATCATGCTAATTGTTGCGTCACGAACATTTTCGTGAATCAAGAATATTGTCATGAGTCACGTGAAATTTCGTGAACAACGAGAATTTTATTGAGCCACGAAAATTGGCGTGTACCGAAAATATTCGTGAATCACGAGATTTGTCGTGAATCGTGCGGGAGCATGCACTGAAAAATATATTTACGTGATATTAAAGATTACGCAACCTAAATTTTAGGATGCGCAATTTACACACTATTAAGGACAAGTTTCTTTAAAATAATGATGGTTTAATTAAAAGAAAGTTTATAATCTTTGCTTCAAAATTTTTTCACTAAATTTAAGACACACATTTTGAAAATTTGCGTCCCTTCGTTAACCCTATGTATCATAGTGTAGACTGTAGGCAACATACCGTTCGAATTCCTCAAAATTTATAGAAATAACTTATTTAGCGCAATCACGCACTGTATCCCGTGGTTTACATACTGAGCTAATAAACTTGTAAAAATAGAACAATTAGGTGACACTACTTGCTGGAAATTGACATTTCTTTGTTGACTATTGGTATTTACGAAAAAGTGCCGCTTTGCTGTGACTTCAAAAAATAATAAAAAATTGTTGTGCTTGTTTTTTTTTTTTTTTTGTGTAATCTTGATAAATTGGAGAGGTAAGTGTTTGAGCTTTATTGTAGAATGTTCTTTTTTTAATTTTTACGTTTTTTTTTTGTTTTTGGTGGCAAATAATGTTTGGCAACACACCCAATTTGTGGGAGTTTCTCTTCAAATAATAAAAATAAATGAAAATTAAAAAATACGTGTATTTTATTTTTTTGTTATCATCTCCAATACAAGAAATCATACAAATCGGAGTTCATGAGTGATAGAGGGTTAAAGGCAAATTTTCTGAAATATTGAATCTTTAGATTTAAGATAAAAACGCTTCAAATATAGGCTGAGATTTATTTTGAGGATTTAGCATCTATGGTTTAAAGTTTTTTGGAATTTAGAAAATATTTTTTACTTCGAAGAATCCGTCATAATTTGGATTTTTAAACTGGCATTTGTTTGTACGTGAATAAGAGTTTGGCTGATAAGTCCCCGGTCTGACACATAGATGGCGTCGCTAGTATTAAATGCATATTATTTTTATATAGTACCAACCTTCAAATGATTCGTGTCAAAATTTGACGTCTGTAAGTCAATTAGTTTGTGAGATAGAGCGTCTTTTGCCAAGCAACTTTTGTTATTGTGAAAAAAATGGAAAAAAAGGAATTTTTTCCATTTTTTTGTTATTGTGATAAAATACTGTTTTCTGAAGGGAAAAAATACGGTGGAAGCAAAAACTTGACTTGATAATGAGTTTCCGGACTCTGCCCCAGGGAAATCAACAATAATTGATTGGTATGCAAAATTAAAGTGTGGTGAAATGAGGACGGTGAATGCAGTGGACGCCCGAAAGAGGTGGTTACCGACGAAAACATCAAAAAAATCCACAAAATGATTTTGAATGACCGTAAAATGAAGTTGATCGAGATAGCAGAGGCCTTAAAGATATCAAAGGAACGTGTTGGTCATATCATTCATCAATATTTGGATATGCGGAAGCTCTGTGCAAAATGGGTGCCGCGCGAGCTCACATTTGACGGATGGTATTGCAAATTCTGAGCGGTGTTTGCAGCTGTTAACTCGTAATACACCCGAGTTTTTCCCTCGATATGTGACAATGGATGAAACATGGCTCCATCACTACACTCCTGAGTCCAATCGACAGTCGGCTGAGTGGACAGCGACTGGTGAACCGTCTCCGAAGCGTGGAAAGACTCAAAAGTCCGCTGGCAAAGTAATGGCCTGTGTTTTTTGGGATGCGCATGGAATATTTTTTATCGATTATATTGAGAAGGGAAAAACCATCAACAGTGACTATTATATGGCGTTATTGGAGTGTTTGAAGGTCGAAATCGCGGCAAAACGGCCCCATATGAAGAAGAAAAAAGTGTTGTTCCACCAAGACAACGCACCGTGCCACAAGTCATTGAGAACGATGGCAAAAATTCATGAATTGGGCTTCGAATTGCTTCCCCACCCACTGTATTCTCCATATCTGGCCCCCAGCGACTTTTTCTTGTTCTCAGACCTCAAAAGGATGCTCGCAGGGAAAAAATTTGGCTGCAATGAAGAGGTGATCGCCGAAACTGAGGCCTATTTTGAGGCAAAACCGAAGGAGTACTACCAAAATGGTATCAAAAAATTGGAAGGTCTTTATAATCGTTGTATCGCTCTTGAAGGGAACTATGTTGAATAATAAAAACGAATTTTGACAAAAAAAATGTGTTTTTCTTTGTTAGACCGGGGACTTATCAGCCAACCTGTTAGCTTTATTAATGTACCGGAAACATAGAATGAAAATTCGATAAATGAGATCTGTATCCTAATTTTAATTTTATAGATCCTAGATTTTAAAGCCAGATAGGTCGCAAAAAATGTTCCTTATTTTAAAGAACCTGCATCTTTGGCTCGGAATCAATACCAAAATCCTTAAAGGAAGGTCAAAATCTTTGGATCCAAGTAAACTGTTTTTTGAGTGTGAGGCATAAACTTTGTTCGTACGTGAGCGTGCGCAAGTATGATATTTCATTTTGTGAATTTGCGCGAGCGTTGGTGAAATTTCACTCACGCGCGCATCCAACTATATATTTACTATAAAAATAACAACAAACTTTAAAAAATCCAATAAAAAATAATGCGTCTATTAGTATAAAACAAACTATTTTATAGCTACAATTGTCCAAAGCTGCCCACAGGCAACATTCTCTACCGCCTAAACGAATGGGCGTGGTGACCAGAGAATTAAGCCGACCCATTTTTGTCGGCGGCGGCTGACACTAAATTTTTGACTCCGGCGGCGGCGGCTTGCCGGCTAAGCCGATAAAAAATTGTCTATTCGGCGGCGCAAAATTATATATTATAAAATCAATTTGAAGTTTTCCGAATTGTAATGAAATTAGTTGTACAACAAATCTTACAATGAAATTTACATTACATTCAAATTTTTTGAGCTAAATTTTTGTAAAACTATTATAGCAACTTGATACTAATTGATTGAAGGTGGAAAGTTCAAAATTTTAGCAAAAACTATAACAAATATTATTAAATTTTTCTGATATAAATCAATATTTTAGATTAATTGGCGGCTAAATTTGAGTCGAGATGAGTCGACATATTCGGCGGCGGCGTCGACTGCTTAAAACGGGTCGGCGACGGCTAAAATCGGCGGCACGACTCGGCGGTGACCCGAAATTTTGGCTTTTTAAATGACTTCAACGTGATTAGAAGTAAAAAAAAATTAGCGATAAGAGAATGAAAATTCGATGAGATCTGTATCCTACACTGAAAAAACAGTGAACCCACCAGGAAGAAAACTTTTGATTAATTTTAGAAAATTTTGAAAAGTTTTAGAAATGTTTAACTAAACAGTATTACAAGCGCTGGCATCACACCGATATCACAAAAATAAGTAAGTATTTTTCGACAAATTCAAGAAAATTTATTAGACATAAATAATTTTGTTTTTCACTTTTTAAAGAAAATTTTGTAGTTTGTTCGAAGGAAAAAATTGGAGTTCAAAATGGCAAGAATGTCTTTAGTGACATACGAAGTTCATGATGGACGCTTTTATAGTAATATTTACAAATTTGAAGAAATAATGAACTCTTTTTTGAGAAATACGAATTTAGTAAATCTCTATGCTTAATTTGTGTATAATTTTTTCCCGTCTAAAAGTTCATTTAGCTAACGTAGGCAACAAATTATTAGAGTAAATGAAACTTTCTCCAAGTATAATAATTTCATGAACTTAAATATAGTTAAATTGTCTTTAGTGAAAGTGAATAGTGAGTTCACTTTTTTTTTGAGTGTAATTTTAATTTTATTCATCCTAGATTTAAAGCCAGATGGGTCCCTAAAAAATGTATTTACTTTAAAGAAGCCACATCTTTGGCTCGGAATCAATACCAAAATTCTTAAGGGATGGTCAAAATCTTTGTATCGAAGTAAAATTTTTTTTGAGTGTACACTGAAAAAAAAATATTTACGCGATATTAAAGATTACGCAACCTAAATTTTAGGATCCAAAATTTACAAAATATTAAGGACAAATTTCTTTGAAATAATGAAATTTTAATTAAAATAAAGTTTATAATCATTGTTTCAAAAAAATTTTTCATTAAATTTAGTACACAAATTTTGTAAATTTGCATCCCTCCGTTAAAGTCGCATGTCTTTGAACTAAGGATAATTTCCCTTAAAGTAAATAAATTGTCCTTAAATTAACTGAAATTTTAAATTTAAGATAAAAACGCTTCAAACATAGGCTAAGTCTTATTTTAAGGATTTAGCGTCTTTGGTTTAAAGTTTTTTTTTTTTTTTTGAATTAAGAAAACATTTTTTACTTTAAAGTATCCGTTATAATTTGGATTTTGTTAACTGTATTGTTTTGTACGTTAGTACCTTTATTAATATACCGCGAAAAGAGAATGAATATTTGATAAATGACATATGTATCCTAATTTTAATTTTATTGATCCTCGATTTAAAGCCAGATAGGCCGCTAAGAAATTTCTTTATTTTAAAGAAGCCACATCTTTGGGAAGGTCAAAATCTTTGGATCCAAGTAAACTTTTTTTGAGTGTAGGTTAAATTCAGCTTACCATCGATACACAGAAACAAATTTTACGAAAATTTTTCCAATTAAAATACTAATTGAGTTTTAAAAAATATTCAATTAAAAATTTAATTGATTCAACAAATTTTTTAATTGAAACAAAAATCAATCACACAAACTAATAGTATCAATTAATTTTTTAATTGGATCAATTAATTTTTAATTGACTGTCAATTAATTTTTTAATTGATACTATCATTTCTGTGATTGAAGACATTTCAATTAAAAAATTAATTGGATCAATTAATTTCGTGATTGAATCAGAAAGAAATTCTTTTATGTGTAAACACTGGTCCTTGACTGGACCTTATCACCAAAAATTTAATTAAGTTCATGATGCACTGTTGTAAGCATTTTTTGAGCGAGATCGTATATCAAAACGTTCAGAGTACGTATAACCTTAAAAATATCAAGTAGACATGCAAGTGAAACTTATTGCATTGTATGCTCGTATTAACCTTTTCTGCTATTTCTACTAAGAGAATCAAAACCAAGCATGTACACTTCCTTCAGGATATGAGAAAACATTTTTTCTTGTGCAATTGCATAAAAAACTAAACTAAAGATAACCGTAGCCATGCGACCGCCATAAAATTGATAATTGAGTTGTTAGTGGATTAATGTCCAAATTTGATAAAAAAAAAAAAAAAAAAAAAACATTGTACTACCGACAAAGACACTTCAATAAAGAATACAAATGAATAATAAAAAAAAAACATTTTTTTTTGTTATATTTTTATTGTTAGCCGGTCATCTTACGGGCTTTGTGCCAATGTCGACAACTACATGAGAATACAGTTGAATTGATTGCAAAACAAAATAAATAAAAGTGGAAAAAATGTACGATGACGTTGTTTTGTGTTTACTGTTAATGTTTATGCAATTTTCCAAGCGTGAACTGTAAAATTTTTTTTATAATTAAATAGTTAATAAATATGCAATGCAAATTTGTATATCTGTGGCGGTCTATTGTTTGATTTGTTTTTAATTAAATGTTTTGCTTTTTGTAATCGGTATGGTTACGATAATCTTTATATTACGAAGGTAAATATGTACACAGAAAAAATTTATTGGAAAAATTGTTCGCACTTCATTCCAAAACTTGGGAATGAAGTATGATATGAAACTTATGTTGCACCAAAAACGTAACAGGTTGGCTGATTAGTCCCCGATCTGACACATAGATGGCGTCGCTAGTATTAAATGCATATTATTTTACCGACGAAAACATCAAAAAAAATCCACAAAATGATTTTGAATGACCGTAAAATGAAGTTGATAGCAGAGGCCTTAAAGATATCAAAGGAACGTGTTGGTCATATCATTCATTAATATTTGGATATGCGGAAGCTCTGTGCCGCGCGAGCTCACATTTGACCAAAAACAACAACGTGTTGATGTTTCTGAGCGGTGTTTGCAGCTGTTAACTCGTAATACACCCGAGTATGTGACAATGGATGAAACATGGCTCCATCACTACACTCCTAAGTCCAATCGACAGTCGACAAAAAATTGTTGTGCTTGTGTGTAATCTTGATAAATTGGAGAGGTAAGTGTTTGAGCTTTATTGTAGAATGTTTTTTTTTTTAATATTTACGTTTTTTTTTTTGTTTTTGGAGGCAAATAATGTTTGGCAACACATCCAATTTGTGGGAGTTTCTCTTCAAATAATAAAAATAAATGAAAATTAAGAAATACATGTATTTTATTTTTTGTTATCATCTCCAATACAAGAAATCATACAAATCGGAGTTCATGAGTGATAGAGGGTTAAAGTCGCCTGTCTTTAAACTAAGTCAAATTTTCTTTAAAGTAAAGAAACACATTTTTGATTTAAAGAAATCGTCCTTAAATTAACTGAAATATTGAATCTTTAGATTTAAGATAAAAACGCTTCAAATATAGGCTGAGATTTATTTTGAGGATTTAGCATCTATGGTTTAAAGTTTTTTGGAATTAAGAAAATATTTTTTACTTCGAAGAATCCGTCATAATTTGGATTTTTAAACTGGCATTTGTTAGTACGTGAATAAGAGGTTGGCTGATAAGTCCCCGGTCTGACACATAGATGTTGCTAGTATTAAATGTATATTATTTTTATATAGTACCAACCTTCAAATGATTCGTGTCAAAATTTGACGTCTGTAAGTCAATTAGTTTGTGAGATAGAGCGTCTTTTGTCAAGCAACTTTTGCTATTGTGAAAAAATGGAACAAAAGGAATTTCGTGTTTTGATAAAATACTGTTTTCTGAGGGAAAAAATGCGGTGGAAGCAAAAACTTGACTTGATAATGAGTTTCCGGACTCTGCCCCAGGGAAATCAACAACAATTGATTGGTATGCTAAATTAAAGCGTGGTGAAATGAGGACGGTGAATGCAGTGGACGCCCGAAAGAGGTGGTTACCGACGAAAACATCAAAAAAATCCACAAAATGATTTTGAATGACCGTAAAATGAAGTTGATCGAGATAGCAGAGGCCTTAAAGATATCAAAGGAACGTGTTGGTCATATCATTCATCAATATTTGGATATGCGGAAGCTCTGTTCAAAATGGGTGCCGCGCCGCGCGAGCTCACATTTGACGGATGGTATTGCAAATTCTGAGCGGTGTTTTCAGCTGTTAACTCGTAATACACCCGAGTTTTTCCGTCGATATGTGACAATGGATGAATCATGGCTCCATCACTACACACCTGAGTCCAATCGACAGTCGGCTGAGTGGACAGCGACCGGTGAACCGTCTCCGAAGCGTGGAAAGATGCAAAAGTCCGCTGGCAAAGTAATGGCCTGTGTTTTTTGGGATGCGCATGGAATAATTTTTATCGATTATCTTGAGATGGGAAAAACCATCAACAGTGACTATTATATGACGTTATTGGAGCTTTTGAAGGTCGAAATCGCGGCTCCATATGAACAAGAAAAAAGTGTTGTTCCACCAAGACAACGCACCGTGCCACAAGTCTTTGAGGACGATGGCAAAACTTCATGAATTGGGCTTCGAATTTCTTCCCCACCCACCGTATTCTCAGACCTCAAAAGGATGCTCGCAGGGAAAAATTTGGCTGCAATGAAGAGGTGATCGATGAAACTGAGGCCTATTTTGAGGCAAAACCGAAGGGGTACTACCAAAATGGTATCAAAAAATTGGAAGGGCGTTATAATCGTTGTATCGCTCTTGAAGGAAACTATGTTGAATAATAAAAACGAATTTTGACAAAAAATGTGTTTTTCTTTGTTAGACCGGGGACTTATCAGCCAACCTGTTATCATTGACAAATAAGAAAAATAGACATGTATTTATGATTTATCAGTCGATAGATATCTATTACAGATAACAGAGAATATTTGAGTCATTTTTACAAATTTTCGATTTTACAAGGAAAATGTGGGTATTTGGCAATTTTTTTGCCAAATCGAAAAATCGGCGGCTTTGTCTAAATCTAAGCCGATTTGGATCAAATTTGTCACACACTGCTACAATGTTAATTGAACTCTCCCGTGCAATTTCAAGTAAATCGGTAAATTGACCTACGGTGGACATATGAGTCTAAATCGGCCGAAAGATATATATGGGAGCTATATCTGACTATGAACTGATTTCAATCAAATTTGGCATGATTAGTACTACTCCCTGAGCACAGTTTCCCGTACATTGGCATCTGTGGTCATATCAATGATATATATGGGAGCTATATCCTAAACCAACCAAATTTCAATCAAATTTGAGACACTTTACGACACTATCAATTGTATTTTTTGTGCAAAATTTATAGCAAATCTGGGTATAACTCTGGCCACAGATGCGTGATATATATGGGAGCAATATCTAAATCTGAACCGATTTCTTCAAATTCAATAGGGTTCTAATAAAATAAATAAAAAGATTTTTACTTTAACTCTGTCACAAAGTTTACTTGAACTTTACCACGATAAATTTTGAGATTTGCACCAAAGAGAGATCTTTTTCACATTACAAATTAATCACTTTTGATTTCTTAGGGTTTGTTCATGAACAAACGTGATTCCGTAATACATCCTATATGATGCACTGATATTCATGTTGATTTGAATGTGTTGCAAAAAATTTTATGTGTATAAATATTTTTTGCAACACATTCAATTGTACAATAGTATATCGTGACTAAATAAAAAATTCAACATTGAACTGGCGTTGGTGGTCCCCTTTTTTTTTAACAATAAATAATATGATATTTCATTACCTTAATTTCATGGTAAGATAAGTCGGAAATCACGATTTATAGGAGAGGAGACCTCGGTTAGTATAATTCTACCAAAAATGGTAGATTTATTACTATTGTAAGGTTGGTAGAATTCTTGATGTTTTGGTAGATTTTGCAAAATACCCCTATCCAACGAAGAGATACTTCAATTTCAATCAATAAAATTTTGACAAAATTTCATTTAGAAATAAAATTTTGACAAAATTTTATTCCTATATATTTGCCAAATTTTCTATAGAAATAAAATTTCTATACAAATAAAATTTTGACAAAATTTTCTATAGAAATAAAATTTTACAAAATTTTCTATAGAAATAAAATTTTGACAAAATTTTTTATAGAAATAAAATTTTGCATAAATTTTCTATAGAAATAAAATTTTGCATAAATTTTCTATAGAAATAAAATTTTGACAAAATTTCTATAGAAAAAAATTTTGAAAAAAAATTGTATAGCATTAAATTTTGTCAAAATTTTCTATAGAAATAAAATTTTGTCAAAATTTTCTATAGAAATAAAATTTTGAAAAAAAAAATCTATACAAATAAAATTTTGACAAAATAAAATTTTGACAAAATTTCCTATAGAAATAAAATTTTGACAAAATTTTCTATAGAAATAAAATTTTGACAAAATTTTCTATAGAAATAAAATTTTGACAAAATTTTCTATAGAAATAAAATTTTGACAAAATTTTCTATAGAAATAAAATTTTGACAAAATTTTCTATAGAAATAAAATTTTGACAAAATTTTCTATAGAAATAAAATTTTGACAAAATTTTCTATAGAAATAAAATTTTGAAAAAAAAAAAATTCTATACAAATAAAATTTTGACAAAATTTTCTATAGAAATAAAATTTTGCCAAAATTTTCTATAGAAATAAAATTTTGCCGAAATTTCCTATAGAAATAAAATTTTGACAAAATTTTCTATAGAAATAAAATTTTGACAAAGTTTTCTATAGAATAAAATTTTGACAAAATTTTCTATACAAAATAAAATTTTGACAAAATTTTCTATACCAAATAAAATTTTGACAAAATTTTCTATAGAAATAAAACTTTGACAAAAAAATTTGGCAAAATTTTCTATAGAAATCAAGTTTTGACAAAATTTTCTATAGAAATAAAATTTTGCCAAAATTTTCTATAGAAATAAAATTGTGCCAAAATTTTCTATAGAAATAAAATTTTGCCAAATTTTCCTATAGAAATAAAATTTTGACAAAATTTTCTATAGAAATCAAATTTTGACAAATTTTCTATAGCATTAAATTTTGACAACATTTTCTATAGCATTAAATTTTGACAACATTTTCGATAGAAATAAAATGTTGACAAAATTTTCTATAGAAATAAAATTTTGACAAAATTTTCTATAGAAATAAAATTTTGACAAAATTTTCTATAGCATTAAATTTTGACAAAATTTTCTATAGCATTAAATTTTGACAAAATTTTCTATAGCATAAAATTTTGACAAAATTTTCTATAAAAATAAAATTTCGACAAAATTTTCTACAGAAATAAAATTTTGACAAAATTTTATATAGAAATAAAATTTTGACATTAAATTTTGACAAATTTTTCTATAGAAATAAAATTATGACAAAATTTTCTATAGAAATAAAATTTTGAAAAAAAATCTATACAAATAAAGTTTTGACAAAATTTTCTATAGAAATAAAATTTCGACAACATTTTCGATAGAAATAAAATTTTGCATAAATTTTCTATAGTAATAAATTTTTGAAATAATTTTCTTCATAATAAGAATTTTTAGATGTGGTAGATTTTTGGTAAAAGTTTCTTCAAATTGTGGTAGATTATGTTTGGCACGAGAGGTAACCGTGGAGGAGACTAGTGAAGAAGGAGGACTACCGCATTTGGGATATCAATGGAGTAAATTTGTAGTTATCTATCGACGGTAGGACAGTATTGTCTTATTAAACGCCCTTGGAATAAAACCTTTCCGTTTTAAAAATATAGAAAAGTACAACTATGTTGGTTTAGCACACATTGTTATTAAGGCATCGTTCTGTTTACCTTCAACAACTATTATGTTATAAATCTATTTTTATATATTGTTGGCTTTTCCATTATTTTTACAAAGGTATTTGTTTTATCGTCACAAATTAAATTCTATATCACCAATAAACGAATATTTAAACGCACGAAATGTAATTTATTTTCTAGGAATCGAAACTTTAATCAATGAAGATTTCTTTTCTTTTTAAAGTTGTTGCAAAACAAAGTTCGTTGGTTGGTGGACCAGTAAATGAAAAATGCATTCGTTTAAAATTTCTTTTCGGAGGAAGGAAATACACTGAAAAAAATTTTTATGTGATATTAAAGATTACGCAACCTAAATTTTAGGATGTGAAATTTATAAAATATTAAGGACAAATTTCTTTAAAATAATGAAATTTTAATTGTTTTAATTAATAATCTTTGCTTTAAATTTTTTTCATTAAATATAGGACACAAATTTTGTAAATTTGCGTCCCTCCGTTAAAGTCACATGTCTTTGAACTAAGGTTAATTTTCCTTAAAGTAAAGAAATACATTTTTGGTGTAAATAAATTGTCCTTAAATTAAGTGAAATATTGAAACTTTAGATTTAAGATAAAAACGCTTCAAATATAGGCTAAGGCTAGGGTCACACTATGCAAATATTTGACCAAAATGAGTGTCAAACATTTTTCCAGAACCATTTTCCAAATATGTGGATACGGTTTTTGTAAAATATCCCTACCATGATGTTATATATCCAATATGAGCCCAAAATGTTTGCTGGTTTGGCTGTGGCGACGGATTCTTTTTCGATTTCTGTCAAATATTTGCCCAGTGTGACCATAGCATAAGACTTATTTTGAGGATTTTGCGTCTTTGGTTTAAAGTTTTTTTTTTTTTGAATTAAGAACATTTTGTACTTTGAAGTATCCATTATAATTTGGATTTTTAAACTGGCATATGTTTGTACGTGAGTACCTTTATTAATAAACCGCGAAAAGGGAATGAATATTTGATAAATCCTAATTTTAATTTTATAGGTCCTAGATTTAAAGCCAAATAGGTCGCTAAAAATTTCTTTATTTTAAAGAAGCCGCATCTTTGGCTCGGAATCAATACCAAAATCGTTAAAGGTAGATCAAAATCTTTGGATCCAAGTAAACTTGTTTTGAGAGTATATAGACGCCATTTACTTAATTTTTTTATAATAACGAAAAACACTTGAATCGTAGTTAGAATGTGATGTGTATTGGAAATTAAGGAATAGCAAAAAATCTGCTGAAACAGGGAAAGCTGTCTGTGCTTCCTCAATCAGCAAAAATTGTCTGCTAAACTCTGTTTTAGTTTGGCTAAAACAAACAAAAAATATTCAACTACAGACTATTGTAATAAAATTAAAAAATATATTTTGTATTTGCCAGCAAACAAAATGTTTGTGGATCGCATTTAGGAGCTTTTAATAATATTGGAGTGTGGCAATGTAGAAAATACTCTATTCTTAAAATGCTTTTTGTTAACATTTTAAATCAAAACATTTTACAATTTGTTGTTGACTTGAAGTACACATATATAACAGCAGACATCAATTGCTGTTTTTAACAGACTTTTTCCATGAGTGTGTTCAACATGTAGTCATATATATTGTGTTACCTATTTCCTGTATGGATGAATGGCCATTAAGATTCTCCTGTTAAAATTCCTCCTTAATCCAAAAACATTTCATGTATCCACAAGATAGAGCATATGCATATAGAATGAGATACATATATTACAATCTAAGCCGACTATCGGACGAGTTCAACAAGATGACATTTAACCTTTCAAGAGAATATGCTTAGAAAACGAATGCCTGCCAACATCGGTCGATAGACGCCAACATCCTCCACATCAGTCATAGCATAACGATGAAGAGTGTGGCCCAGGAAAGTGTATTAGAATGCATTGTCCACATCTCAAGTGCTCGTATGTGAGTCGTTTCATCAATTTTTGTTGATTTTTCATAAGATTATATGAATTGGTTGTACCCAAGTGCCAACTTATGAATTTTATATTAAAACATCAATGGGGTAAATGTTCTCGATAAGACTTAAATGAGATATTAAAAATAATGATGAAGGGCACAACCAAATTAAATAATAGAGGTACATAATGAATATTCAATTACAGTGCACTCGCGGTAACGTGAACACGCTTTTTCTTACACTAACTACTCCGTAACGCTGAAAAACATGAAATTTAACGTTACACTTACGAACTATTTTAATGATCCCACCACCATAGAATGGTGACGGGGGTATAATAAGTTTGTCATTCCGTTTGTAACACATCGAAATATCGATTTCCGACTATATAATGTATATATATTGATCAGGGAGAAATTCTAAGACGATATAACCATGTCCGTCTGTCTGACTGTCTGTTGTAATCCCGCTACAGTCTTCAATAATGAAGCAATCGTGTTGAAATTTTGCACAAACTCGTCTTTTGTTTTGCAGGCAGGTCAAGTTCGAAGATGGGCTATATCGGTCCAGGTTTTGATACAGTCCCCATATAAACCGACCTCCCGATTTGAGGTCTAGGGCATATAGAACCGTAGTTTTTATCCAATTTTCCTGAAATTGGAAATCTAAAGGTATTTTAGAACCATAAGGAGGTGTGCCAAAAATGATGATTATAGGTCCATGTTTTGATTTGGCCCCCATATAGACCGATCTCCATATTTTACTCTTGAGCTTATAGAAACCGTAATTTTTATCCAATTTGCGTGAAATTGGAAATCTAGAGGTATTGTAGGATCACAAATACATGTGCCGAAAATGTCGTGTATTTAGTATAGGCCCCATATCGACCGATCTCCCGATTTTACCTTTTGGGCTTGTAGAAACCTTAGTTGTTGCTCAGTTCGCCAGAAATTGAAAATCTGGAGGTTTTCAGAACCTATTTTTAGGACTATAAATAGTTTTTATGCAATTTGCTTGAGTTTCGACCAAACACCAAAAAGTTTTTCAGCGGTGGATTATCCCACCTCAGTAATGCTGGTGACATTTCTGAGTGTTTCAAAGCTTCTCTAATTGGTTTTACTGCAATGTGGAGCGCCGTTCGGACTCGGCTATAAAAAGGAGGTCCCTTGTCATTGAGCTTAAAGGGTGATACGGTCAAAATTTGGTCAATATAAACTGGATTTAAAAAACATGAACACCCCTCATTTTGAAGGTGTGTATGTAGAATGTTGCTCCTATTTTGATTTTGGAATGCACTCTTCAGTTGTCAAAATGCCGTCCAAGCAAGAAGAGCAGCGTATCAAAATTTTGCTCGCGCATCGCGAAAATCCGAGCTACTCGCACGCAAAGCTGGCAAAATCGCTAAAAGTTACCAAATCAACCGTTACAAATGTAATTAAAGTGTTTGGGGAACGTTTGTCGACAGCCAGGAAGTCTGGATCGAAGGGAAATCGAAAACCGGAAGCCACTGAGACGGCAAAGAGAGTTGCCGGTAGTTTCAAGCGAAACCCTAAACTCTCTCTCCGAGATGCCGCAAATAAGCTGGGTGTATCGTCTACAACCGTGCATCGAGCCAAAAAACGAGCCGGACTATCGACTTACAAGAAGGTAGTGACTCCAAATCGCGATGATAAACAAAATACGACGGCCAAAGCGCGATCCCGGAGGCTGTACACGACGATGCTGACGAAGTTTGACTGCGTGGTAATGGACGACGAAACCTACGTCAAAGCCGACTACAAGCAGCTTCCGGGGCAGGAGTTTATACGGCAAAAGGAAGGGGAAAGGTAGCAGATATTTTCAAGCGCATAAAACTGTCAAAGTTCGCAAAGAAATATCTGGTTTGGCAAGCCATCTGTACCTGTGGCTTGAAAAGCAGCATTTTCATAGCTTCCGGGACTGTCAACCAAGAAATTTACCTGAAAGAGTGTTTGAATAAACGTCTGCTGCCTTTCCTGAAGAAACACGGTTGTTCCGTACTGTTTTGGCCGGATTTGGCATCTTGCCATTACGGTAAAAAGGCCATGGAGTGGTACGCCGCCAACAACGTGCAGGTGGTTCCCAAGGACAAGAACCCCCCCAACACGCCAGAGCTCCGCCCAATTGAGAAATACTGGGCTATTGTCAAGCGGAACCTAAAGAAGACCAAAAAACTGCTAAGGACGAGCAGCAGTTCAAGGCAAACTGGCTTTCTGCGGCGAAGAAGGTGGACAAGGTGGCAGTACAAAATCTGATGGCAGGTGTCAAGCGTGAGGCCCGGCAATTCGGATTTGGAAAAGCGAAAGCCTAACTGAATATTTTTCCTGAATTTTATACTAATTGAACTTGAAAAAGAAATTTAATTTGATTTTTTAAATAAACGATTTCACCGATTTTTTCCCTTGACCAAATTTTGACCGTATCACCCTTTAACATGGAATAGGGCAGCACTCAGTGATAAGACAGATCACAATGGACTGAATAGTCTAAGCGAGGCTGAAATATCGAGCTGCCACTATACTTAACCTAACATAACCAACTGTGGCAACGGTGAATGTAGCCTCTGCAATTTTTATCCGATTTGCCTGAATCTAGAGACATTTTAGATTTAATAGATGCACCTAATATGTTGTCCATGTTTTGGTATAGCCCAATCTCCCCAATGTTTACCCGGCTTGCTTGATATTTAGAGGTATTTTAGGTGCATTCCCATTCAGTATTCTTACATGGTCATGCAGAAGCGTTTAGTTTTATTGTTAATTGTGCCACAATCTCTTGGATATCGTTATTGCCACACACAAAAAAATAACTGCAAATAAATATTAACAACTTTATTTGTATGTAAAATCTGCTGATGCTCAACAAATTTGTCTATTGAATATAAGGCATTTGTTGTTGAAATGTGTTTGTAGATGGTTGACAGAGGAAATAATAGAAATATTCTGAATTTTCAACAAATTGTTTTGTTGCGAAAATAGTTGACTGCTATCGATATGAAAACAAAAACAAAAATACAAGACTGGTTACGCGCACATCGCTGAGAACATGTACGAAAGCTAAAAGAAGTATGCGAAGAATACCGTTAGAACAAAATGAGTATGCGCACATGCACGTGTATGATAGCAAGCAAAGAGCTCATTCATCGGAGAATACAGAAAAGCATTTATAAATGTTTGTGAAAAATTTATATTTTTTAAATTTGGTAGTTTCTTAAATGTGTTTGTTGTATGAGATAATTAATAAAACCATATTAATATCGGGATTAGAGTTATTACAATTGTAATTAACTAGAATAGATATCACTGGGCAAAAAGTTGTCAAAATGCTTGCTAGACCCTGGACTACTCAAATTTAAAATCATACATTTACAAAACTGAGTATAGGATTTTCGACACAAAAATGTTACATGTTCCCCGTCCAAAAGTATCATTTTGGTCATATTCCTTCTCTGTGTGTACTTAACAAAATATCTCCAAAATCGTTCTGGCAATTTTGCAATTTTGGTGCAATAATTCTGTCAATTTCAATTTAATTTTTTGTCAATACAGAAATAAATTTGTTACAGGGCATTGATAGACTTCAACAAACCACATACAAATTTTTTCGTTCAAATTCAAAAATATTTGTTGAGGATTAAACGTAACGTTCAACGACAAATATTTTGTACTGTTGGATGCTCAACAAATTACTTACAAATTATGTTATTGAGAACACAAATTATTTGTTGCCTTCTGATGATAACGATTGCTAACAACTTTTTTGTAATAATGGTTATTAAAAGTACAAATTAATTTGTTGCAGGAAAATTAACAAATTTTGTTATTGGTTTTCCAACAAAAGTTATTGGTTCTCAAATTTATTTTTATCTGTGCATGCTCGCTCACGAACTCGACTATATATATATATGTTCTGGGGCTTCTAGAATCCGTAGTTTTTATCCAATTTTCCTGAAATTTGGAATCTAGAGGTATTCTAGGAAAATAAAGAGATGTGCTGAAAGTGGTGATTATCGGACCATGTTTTGATATAGCCCCCACATAAACCGATCTCCCGATTTTACTTCTCGGGCTTCTAGAATCCTAATTTGCCTGAAATTGGAAATGTAGAGGTATTCTAAGAAAATAAAGAGATGTGCCGAAAATGGTGGGTACCGGTCCATGTTGTGATATAGCCCCCATATAGACCGATCTCCCGAATTTGCGTGAAATTGGAAATCTAGAGGTATTCTAGGAAAATAAAGAGATGTGCCGAAAATGGTGGGTACCGGTCAATGTTTTGATATAGCCCCCATATATACCGATCTCCCGATTTTACTACTTGGGCTTCTAGAATCCATAGTTTTTACCCAATTTGCCTGAAATTGGAAATGTGGAGGTATTCTAGGAAAATAAAGAGATGTGCCGAAAATGGTGGGTACCGGTCCATGTTTTGATATAGCCCCCATATAGACCGATTTCCCGATTTTACTTCTTGGGCTTCTAGAATCCGTAGTTTTTACCCAATTTGCCTGAAATTGGAAATCTAGAGGTATTCTAGGAAAATAAAGAGATGTACCGAAAATGGTGATTATCGGACCATGTTTCGATATAGCCCCCATATAGACCGACCTCCAGATTTACTTCTTGTGCTTCTAGAATTCGTAGTTTTTATCCAATTTGCCTGAAATTGGAAACCTAGAGGTATTCTAGGACCATAAAGAGGTGTGCCGAATATATTGAGTATCGGTACAGTTTTTGATATAGCCCCCTTATAAACCGGCCCTCAGATTTGGGGTCTAGATTCTAGAACTACAATTAAATGTGCTGAATACTGTGTGTATCCTTCCATGTTTTGGTATAGACCCATTACACCGAAATCCCGATTTATCTCCTAGGGTTTCTAAAAATTTTCGTTTTAATCCGATTTGCCACAAATTGAAAATATACTGGCATTTTAGACCCATAACAAAGTGCATATGATTTAGTTTTATCAGTCCATTTGGTAAGGCCTCCATATAGACCGATTTCACTTATTGAGGGTATAGAAGGCGCACTGATCATGAAAATTGCTTGAAACTGAATGCAAAATTTCCAGATTTTACTTCTCGTAATCATTTAAAATCTACATATTTTAGATTTCAAATCAAGGCGTTATTTCATCAATTTCTTGCACACATACAAGAGATGTTAATGATTCCTCTAAAACTCAAACAAAAAATGGTTCTTATAAATTCAGAATCTGATCTAGTCTTCATACGCACAAACAAAATTTTTTCTGAATCAATCACGAAATTAATTGATCCAATTAAGTTTTTAATTGTCTTCAATCACAGCAATGATAGTATCAATTAAAAAATTAATTGACAGTCAATTAAAAAATTAGTTGATCCAATTAAAAAATTATTGATACTATTAATTTGTGTGATTGGTTTTTATTTCAATTAAAAAATTTGTTGATTCAATTAAATTTTTAATTGAATATTTTTTAAAACTCAATTAAGATTTTAATTGGAAAAAATTTCGTGAAATTTTTTTCTGTGTAGGTAAAATCTTTACATTTGTCTGTGGGAGGCGTACTGGTTGAACTGATCTGCTTGGGAAAATATCGGTCATCAAACCCCCCTGAAATTTTCAAAGGAAACTAGTATATTTGATTCATGGTGTTGGGTATTTAAGATTGGGCCCGGCCGAACTTACTGCTGTATATACTTGTATATTTTTTCTTATATTTTCTATTAGCCCGATAGTGGTATTGCCAAAAATGTTCGACCTAACTATCTATATCATTTACTTTAGATGCGTACTTTGCCATATTAAGAATTAAATTTAAAAAAAATTAGGTTTTTAGTTGAAACTCAAGAGTCTTTTAAATAGTCACCAATGTTGTTGTCCTATACTTAAAACGAACGAGGAAGGAAGAAAAACGTTCAAAATATATGCACTCATTGACCTTTAAATGTAAACACAGAATGGTGGTAAATAATTAAACCCTCTTCACTCCACGGGTCACCATCGGTCACCATGCTTTCTAAACGCAAGGAAACCAAACAACTCAACCTGTGAACTACTAACAACAGAAGACATTGTGGATATATGATGAATGGCCTTGTTTCACAATACAATTTTGTACTTGACCCTGGATGTTTATGTTGTAATCGTCCAATGTGTAAAGCAGACGAACGGAGAAGAAAAAGTCTTGACAATTTGGATGGGTTCATAACATTTAAGAACGATATTCTAAGCAAAATACCCATACACTGAAACTTTTTTCTCTGTTGTTATCATTTTTTATTTTTGATTTCTCTGAGGTGACCATGGAAAATGATCATCTCAGAGAAATCAAAATGTACTACTCTGAAAAAAGAGATTTATTTTCTGAGGAAAGAAATTTTAGGCAAACAATGTTTTCTTTTATCCTTAAAAAATATTTGTAAATAAAACAGAATAGAGACAATCGTTAAATCATTTTTTTTTTTGTGTACATGCTTTAGTAGAAATAGTGACACGGGAAATCCAAGGCATCTTGTTTTATAACGCTGTCATATTATATCAACAATACAATATTCTACAATCGGACTCTTAACGCACACCGGTTATAACGAAGATTTTAGGTCAGAAAATTAAAAACAAAATGTCTTTTAACTTTAACTAAATTATAAATGGCATAGAAATAAAAGCAAAGATCAAGATATAAAACAAACTCAATTAATTTTCATGAATTAAAATTAGGCTATAATTATAATTGACTTTTTTCTAAGCGTATATTGTAAGAACTTGTGCTACAATGTAAGGGAAAATAAATCCGTATATGAAAATTCGTTTCAGCGCCACCTATATGTGAAAAAATGAGTTATATACGAATATTTTTTTTTTTTTTTTGCGATATAATCCTCCGTAGAAATTGGCACAAATTGGCCAAACGGGAAGAGATAGAAAAGCCAAATTTTAACCAAAGATAAACTGAAACGATAGCTTTCGATTGGAATGAAAACCTTTTGCCAGAAATCTTCCGAATCGGAGTAATGTTGCATATACGAAACAGAGAGAAAAGTGACCACTGTGGCCAAATGGAAAAAGATGGGGTTCCAGATTTATATGTGAAAGATAGATATTTTAGTGCTCTATCCGATGGTAAAAACGGATATTGCGAAATGTGTTTGGGAGTCTCAATATATGGCTTGGAAAAAAGTGGACGCACTTCACCTCAAGAGAAAAGTGACCACTGTGGCCAAATGGAAAAAGATGGGGTTCCAGATTTATATGTGAAAGATAGATATTTTAGTGCTCTATCCGATGGTAAAAACGGATATTGCGAAATGTGTTTGGGAGTCTCAATATATGGCTTGGAAAAAAGTGGACGCACTTCACCTCAAGAGAAAAGTGACCACTGTGGCCAAATGGAAAAAGATGGGGTTCCAGATTTATATGTGAAAGATAGATCTTTTAGTGCTCTATCCGATGGTAAAAACGGATATTGCGAAATGTGTTTGGGAGTCTCAATATATGGCTTGGAAAAAAGTGGACGCACTTCACCTCAAGAGAAAAGTGACCACTGTGGCCAAATGGAAAAAGATGGGGTTCCAGATTTATATGTGAAAGATAGATCTTTTAGTGATCTATCCGATGGTAAAAACGGATATTGCGAAATGTGTTTGGGAGTCTCAATATATGGCTTGGAAAAAAGTGGACGCACTTCACCTCAAGAGAAAAGTGACCACTGTGGCCAAATGGAAAAAGATGGGGTTCCAGATTTATATGTGAAAGATAGATCTTTTAGTGCTCTATCCGATGGTAAAAACGGATATTGCGAAATGTGTTTGGGAGTCTCAATATATGGCTTGGAAAAAAGTGGACGCACTTCACCTCAAGAGAAAAGTGACCACTGTGGCCAAATGGAAAAAGATGGGGTTCCAGATTTATATGTGAAAGACAGATATTTTAGTGCTCTATCCGATGGTAAAAACGGATATTGCGAAATGTTTTTGGGAGTCTCAATATATGGCTTGGAAAAAAGTGGACGCACTTCACCTCAAGAGAAAAGTGACCACTGTGGCCAAATGGAAAAAGATGGGGTTCCAGATTTATATGTGAAAGATAGATCTTTTAGTGCTCTATCCGATGGTAAAAACGGATATTGCGAAATGTGTTTGGGAGTCTCAATATATGGCTTGGAAAAAAGTGGACGCACTTCACCTCAAGAGAAAAGTGACCACTGTGGCCAAATGGAAAAAGATGGGGTTCCAGATTTATATGTGAAAGACAGATATTTTAGTGCTCTATCCGATGGTAAAAACGGATATTGCGAAATGTTTTTGGGAGTCTCAATATATGGCTTGGAAAAAAGTGGACGCACTTCACCTCAAGAGAAAAGTGACCACTGTGGCCAAATGGAAAAAGATGGGGTTCCAGATTTATATGTGAAAGATAGATCTTTTAGTGCTCTATCCGATGGTAAAAACGGATACAGCTAAATGTGTTTGGGAGTCTCAATATATGGCTTGGAAAAAAGTGGACGCACTTCGCCTCAAGAGAAAAGTGACCACTGTGGCCAAATGGAAAAAGATGGGGTTCCAGATTTATATGTGAAAGATAGATCTTTTAGTGCTCTATCCGATTGTAAAAACGGATACAGCTAAATGTGTTTGGGAGTCTCAATATATGGCTTGGAAAAAAGTGGACGCACTGCTCCTGGAGAGAAAAATGACCACTGTGGCCAAATGGAAAAATATGGGGTTCCAGATTTATATGTGAAAGATAGATCTTTTAGTGGTCTATCCGATGGTAAAAACGGATACAGCTAAATGTGTTTGGGAGTCACAATATATGGCTTTGAATAACGGTTTATATGGGGGCTAATATATAATTATGATATGATACTGATATGGACTAATTTGTTCATGATGGTTGGGGACCACACACTAATTTCTCGTACTAAATTTTAACCGTATCTGAAATTTGGTGTTTCACAAGGCTGCGGAAATCAAATCTGGGCATCGGTTTATATAATGGCTATACCTAAATGTGGTCAGATATGGCCCATTTGCAATACCATCCGGCCTACATGAATAACAACTACTTACGCCAAGTTTCAAGTGTTCAGAAGTTAGTGTGATTTCACCATACGGAGATAGGTAGATCGACCGCACATTTCACGACGACCTAGAATATATAGACTTTATAGGGTCTGAAACCAATATTTCGATGTGTTAAAACCGGAATAACGAAGTAATGGCGAAAGGTATAAAAACACAAATTATTTGAATTACTTGATTTCTTCGGAACTTGTTAATTAATATTCTATTTGAATTAAAAATTTTACAGATTTTGGTCGAAATATTCTAGACCTCGCTTTACGTGGCAGATACGTTAAGTTTTAAGTTTTTAATTGAGGAAATTATTTGTTTTTTGTTCCAATTTTAATTTATTTATAATTAATTGTCGGTTAGATGAATTAATATTCTTATAATCTTACAAAAGTTTAAATTTTTCATAAATTTGCGATTTTAATTATAGTTTGATTTTTCTTTAGATTTGCGTCAAAATTTTATTAAAAAATATGTAGTACGCTGAAAAAAATATTTGCGATTTTAATTATAGTTTGACTTTCCTTTAGATTTACGTCAAAGTTTTATTAAAAAATGTGTAGTACACTTAAAAAAAATATTTACGTGATATTAAAGGTTACGCAACCTAAATTTTCCATTTGGCCACAGTGGTCCCTTTCCTCTCCAGGAGCAGTGCGTCCACTTTTTTCCAAGCCATATATTGAGACTCCCAAACACATTTCGCAATATCCGTTTTTACCATCGGATAGAGTACTAAAAGATCTATCTTTCACATATAAATCTGGAACCCCATCTTTTTCCATTTGGCCACAGTGGTCACTTTTCTCTTGAGGCGAAGTGCGTCCACTTTTTTCCAAGCCATATATTGAGACTCCCAAACACATTTCGCAATATCCGTTTTTACCATCGGATAGAGCACTAAAAGATCTATCTTTCACATATAAATCTGGAACCCCATCTTTTTCCATTTGGCCACAGTGGTCACTTTTCTCTCCAGAAGCAGTGCGTCCACTTTTTTCCAAGCCATATATTGAGACTCCCAAACACATTTCGCAATATCCGTTTTTACCATCGGATAGAGCACTAAAAGATCTATCTTTCACATATAAATCTGGAACCCCATCTTTTTCCATTTGGCCACAGTGGTCACTTTTCTCTCCAGAAGCAGTGCGTCCACTTTTTTCCAAGCCATATATTGAGACTCCCAAACACATTTAGCTGTATCCGTTTTTACCATCGGATAGAGCACTAAAATATCTATCTTTCACATATAAATCTGGAACCCCATCTTTTTCCATTTGGCCACAGTGGTCACTTTTCTCTTGAGGTGAAGTGCGTCCACTTTTTTCCAAGCCATATATTGAGACTCCCAAACACACTTAGCTGTATCCGTTTTTACCATCGGATAGAGCACTGAAAGATCTATCTTTCACATATAAATCTGGAATCCCATCTTTTTCCATTTGGCCACAGTGGCCACTTTTCTCTTGAGGTGAAATGCGTCCACTTTTTTCCAAGCCATATATTGAGACTCCCAAACACATTTCGCAATATCCGTTTTTACCATCGGATAGAGCACTAAAAGATCTATCTTTCACATATAAATCTGGAACCCCATCTTTTTCCATTTGGCCACAGTGGTCACTTTTCTCTTGAGGTGAAGTGCGTCCACTTTTTTGCAAGCCATATATTGAGACTCCCAAACACATTTCGCAATATCCGTTTTTACCATCGGATAGAGCACTAAAAGATCTATCTTTCACATATAAATCTGGAACCCCATCTTTTTCCATTTGGCCACAGTGGTCACTTTTCTCTCTGTTTCGTATATGCAACATTACTCGGATTCGGAAGATTTGTGGCAAAAGGTTTTAATTCCAATCGAAAGCTATCGTTTCAGTTTATCTTTGGTTAAAATTTGGCTTTTCTATCTCTTCCCGTTTGGCCAATTTGTGCCAATTTTTACGGAGGATTATATCGCAAAAAAAAATTTATTCGTATATAACTCATTTTTTCACATATAGGTGGCGCTGAAACGAATTTTCATATACGGATTTATTTTCCCTTACATTGTGCTACAATAATCCATGGTCATGAAGACAAACTGTACGCAAACTTTTACTGTTGATTGAGGCTACATTGATTCCCCTGATTATCTACATTGGAGCGATTGAAAATTGGTTGGCATGGCTTCAAGAATATACAAGACTCCACACATGTTTGGGGGAGCAATTTTGTTTTTCCGATTATTAAAAAATTCAGCAGTTTTTGGGAAGAAATTCCATGCGAAAATTGGTCCATATCGGTTCATAATTATATATAGCCCCCATATAAACCGATCCCCAGATTTGACCTCCGGAGCCTCTTGAAGGAAGGATCCGGTTAAAATTTGGGACATTTCGCTAGTATATGGCCGAGAACAACCATGCCAAAATTGGTCCGTATCGATCTATATTATATATAGCCCCCAAATAAACCGATCCCCAATCACAGAAAAATTACGATTACCACTCGAGCCAAAAATAATCTACCACAATTTTATTGCCATAGAAAATTTTGTCAAAATTGTATATTTCTATAGAAAATTTTGTCAACATTTTATGTCTTTAGGAAATTTTGTCAAAATATAATTTCTATACAAAATTTTGTCAAAAATTTGTTTCTATAGAAAATTTTGTCAAAATGTTATTTCTTTGGAAAATGTTGTCAGAATTTTATTTCTGTAGAAAATTTTCTCAAAATGTTATTTCTATAGAAAATTTAGGAAGCATTTCATAGTTGGAGAGAAATATTTTGCAAAATCTTCCACAACATCAAGAATTCTTCCAATCTACCACACAGTAAAAAATCTGTCATTTTTGGTAGATTCGTGTTCATAATTGTATATAGCCTCCATATAAACCGACCCCCATATTTCAATTCTTGCTCTATAATTACCGCACAAAACTTCATCATACGTATTTCATCGACTTTTCTTTTGTCTACTATATATCCCGGACTAACTTAAGATTTAGAAGATGATGTTAAGAAGTTTAAGATGCCTTGCCATCGACCGAAACCCATGTAATTTAATTGTGGATGACCGTCTTTAGTAGAAGTTTCTACGCAATCCATGGTGGAGGGTACATAAGATTCGGCCTGGCCGAACTTACGGCCGTATATACTTGTTGTGATTGATTTTTGTTTCAATTAAAAAATTTGTTGAATCAATTAAATTTTTAGTTGTATTTTTTTATACCCACCACCATAGAATGGTGACGGGGGTATAATAAGTTTGTCATTCCGTTTGTAACACATCGAAATATCGATTTCCGACTATATAAAGTATATATATATTCTTGATCAGGGAGAAATTCTAAGACGATATAGCCATGTCCGTCTGTCCGTCTGCCCGTCTGCCTGTCTGTTGTAATCACGCTACAGTCTTCAATAATAAAGCAATCGTGCTGAAATTAGGCACAAACCCGTCTTTTGTCTGCAGGCAGGTCAAGTTCGAAGATGGGCTATATCGGTCCAAGTTTTGATATAGTCCCCATATAAACCGACCTCCCGATTTGGGGTCTTAGGCTTATAGAAACCTTAGTTTCCATCCAATTTGTCTGAAATTGGAAATCTATAGGTATTTTAGGACCACAAAGAGGTGTGCCAAAAATGGTGAGTATCGGTCCATGTTTTGGTATAGGCCCTATATAGACCGATCTCCCGATTATATTTCTAGGGCTTCTAGAATCGGTAGTTTCTATCCAATTCGCCTGAAATTGGAAATCTAGAGGTATTTTAGCACCATAAACAGGTGTGCCAAAAATGGTGACTATCGGGTAATGTTTAGGTATAGCCCCCATATAAACCGATTTCCCGATTTTACTTCTTGGGCTTCTAGAATCCTTAGTTATAATCCAATTTGCTTGAAATTTGAAATCTAGAGGTATTTTAGGACCATAAAGAGATGTGCTAAAAATGCTGAGTATCGGTCAAGGTGTTGGTATATCCCCCATATAGACCGATCTCCCGATATGGGGTCTTGGGCTTATAGAATCCGTAGTTTTTATCGAATTTGCCTTAAATTGGAAATCTAGAGGTATTTTAGAACAATAAAGAGGTGTGCCGAAAATGGTGAGTATCGGTTCATGTTTTGGTATAGCCCCCATATAGACTGATCTCCAGTTTTAACTTCTTGGGCGTCTAAAATCAGTAGGTTTTATCCAATTTGCCTGAAATTAGAAATCTAGAGGTGTTTTAAAACCCTAAAGAGGTGTGCTGAAAATGATGAGTATCGGACCATGTTTTTATATAGCCTCCATATAGACCGATATCCAGATTTTATTCTTGGGCTTATAGAAACCGTAGTTTTTATCCAACTTGCCTCAAATTGGAAATCTAGAGGAGGATCTAGAGGACCATAAAAAGGTATGCCGAAAATGGTGAGTATAGGTCCATGTTTTGATATAGTCATCAGATAGACCGATCTCTCGATATTACTTTCTGGGCTTCTAGAAACCGTAATTGTTGTCCACTTTGCCTGAAATCAAAAATCTCGAGGTTTTTAGGAATATAAATAGGTGTGCAAGAAATGATTTTATTTTTTAGGCTTCTAGAATCCTTAGTTTTTATCGAATTTGCCTGAAATGAGAAATCTAGAGGTATTTTAGGACCTTAAATATGAGAGCCGAAAATGGCGTGTATTGGTCCATGTTTTGGTTTATCTCCCAAATAGATCGATCTCCCGATTTTACTTCATGGGCTTTTAGAAACCATAGTTTTTATCAAATTTACATGAAATTTTAAATCTAGAAGTATTTTGAGGAACATATTTAAAGAGGTGTGCCGAAAATGGTGAATATCGGTCCATGTGCACTGGTAATGAAAATTGCTTGAAACTGAATTATAGTTTCCAGATTTTACTTCTGGTAATCATTTAAATAATGGGGGTAAAAATCTACAGATGTTAGATTTTAAATCGAGGCGTTATTTCATCGTTTTCTTGCACACTTGCACACGATGTTTATGATTCCTCTAATACTCAAACAAATATGGTTCTTATAAATCCAGAATCTGATCTAGTCTTCATAGGTAAAATCGTTGAATTTATCTTCGGGAAGTGCACTGGTTGAACTGATCTGCTTGTCATCAAATCCCACTGAAATTTTCACAGGTAACTATAATATTTGATTCATGGTGGTGGGTATTTAAGATTCGGCCCGGCCGAACTTACTGCTTTACTTAATTGGAATAATTTTAGTGAAAAGTTTTTCTGTGTACTAATTGTTAATCTTTTTCGAATATATATAAAATCATGAATCGTATTCTTATTCTATAGAAACTCACACAACATGAACCAATCTATACCACAGTAAACATTTTTTATGTTTACTGTGGTATAGATTAAAGTAATAATATTTACGTCTAAAAAATAATAAAATTTTTGAAAAACAATCAAGACACAAAAATAAATTGCTTCATAAATAAAACAACAACAACCTTAAGTCATATTTAAAGAGGTAAACACAGTCAGGCCAGATAATATGGTATATGGGCTCAATCGGAAAGATAAAATGAAAAATTTCAATTAAAATGTAAGTAAAGTAAATTGATTTTTAACATTAACTAGTACATAAAGTCAACCGGACCAAATCTCATTTCCAGATCTAATTGTGGACCGATATTGACCATTTTGTAAGTGCTTGTAAAAAGGTGGATAGTAATGTCGCGTACGATGGGGCTCCTGTACACTTATAAAGTATAATTTGGATATGGATTTATAAGGAGATATATTAAATATACATCGATATTGGTCATTTACATGTCACATCTGACACAATATGAGTCTCTGGAAAGCTTTAGAAATCTTATCTGGAAAACTTTTTAAATTAGGATATAACTAACGATGGATGTATGAATGTATGGGGGCATATTAAATATACACCGATATGGATCATTTTGTGAATGCTAAACTTTAAAAAGCTTTAGAAATCCTATCAGGAGTAGATAATCCACCGATGAAAAATTTACCGATGCCACCGATAAAATATCACCAGCATTACTGAAATGGGATAATCCACCGATGAAAAACTTTTTTTGTGTTCGGTCGAGGCAGGAATCGAACCCACGACATGCAAGGCGGGCATGCTAAACACTGCACCACGTTGGCTTCCAAGAAAAGGAATACTTCAACACCTTTGTATTTGAATACAGTAAGAATTTGCGACATTTGCGGTGTAACTTTACAGACTCTCTTCTCTAATTCATTAACTTAAAGTAAAATAAAGTGCGTATAATACAATAAATATAAATGAAAAGACCGACCTAATGTATTTGCGTGATGTTATGTAAGATTATTAAAAATTAATTCCTATAAAAACCATGGTATATCGTTATTGGGTTAAAGGTCGTCTATCCAATGAGGTTGTTTGACTCAAAATGAGGCTCGAGAGTTTTGGAAAAAGATCAGTTGATAATTTTGTATTCGAATACAGTAAGAATTTGCAGTTTCGAGTCGAATTTCCACAACTTCTAACTATATCCCTGAATTCATTAATCAACATGACTTCTTCAACCTAACTTTTCATTCAGATTTTCTCTAAAAAAAAAAAAACTAGAGTTTGGCTCATAACTGGGTAGATAAAGTGGCTATAGATATATTTTTACATCATCTGATGGTTCATGCTCCTCGTGTATTAACGATAATAAAAATAAATTAAATGACAGACCCAATGAAGAGCGGAAAACATTTATATTGTTCCATATAGGGTTTCTTACCAGGTTGATCCATTGTTGTCGTGGCTCCCTCTGACATTTTAGTGTTTGCTGTTAAAATATCCTATTTATTGTATTTATTATCACCAAACCTTTCCAACGTGTAGGAAATAATAGGCTGTGATTGGATGTTTGTGTTATTATAAATTTATTTATTTATTTATTTGATGTTAATCAAAATATAACAGCAACGTATATTTAAGAAGTGTTTTGTTTACTTTTTCTTGTTATTTTTTGTTATCACCCAAATATATGCACGGAAAATACTCACACAAAAATTGAATGGTAATGTATAACGAATTAATCCTTTCGAAGTTTAATTTCAGATTTCAACTTTTCATAAGACAAGGGAAAAAATCAAGGTCAATGCACTTTTGGTTAGATCAAGTCTTGGTGTCCCCGGCAATTGAGACTGCTTTTATTTTTCCTGCTCTAAATGCGTATAGCCGACAAAATGTATTTATCGCCAACAACCATATACAATTTTCCAAATATATATTTTTTTTATTTTTAGTTATAATTTCACAGAACTTTAGATCTATTGTTTTGAATTCATTCCATTTATTTTTACTTTAAAGTGATGGCGAGCGAAAACGACCGACCAAATGAATGCAGCGTATTCTTCATACTCTTCTCTCAAATTGTTAATTGCCCGGATTAGTGGTAAGTTTGCGCTTGCAGTCAGCTGTTATTACTATGCGTTACGATGCTAGTAATCTGGCAATGATAATCAATAAACACAGTGTGGGCATTTTTCAAACGCAAAACCTATAAAGTTTCACATCATTTTCAACATAAATTCAACTTGATTTGTAAGTAACTTCACAATTTGGTTTCAAATATTTTGCCAATTATTTCCATAGAATCCAAATGTTGACGAAATATTTGAAAATGTGTTGAAAACGATTGGAGAAAACTTTGAGAAAATACTATTCTTGCAACGAAAAATGCATGTAATTTTTTCAATACTAATTTATGCAACGAACTTCGTGGTCAATTGGAAGAAACAAAAACATCTGGAAAATGATGGACTTAACTGAAATTAATTCAAATAATTTATAATAAATAAAAAATAATAAAAAATAACTGTTAATGATATTTCAAGTTTTGTTGATATTTTTATTTATTGATATGTTTAATAAGATAATTATTTTTTGTTTGTTATTGTAGTTTCGCTTATTTTTAATGTCGATAAATAAATAAATTATACAAAGGTATTAGAAAAATTATTGATTGGCGATGAATTTCAATTTGAGTTTAGTTCGAGTTTAGTCGCTAAAATCGAATATAAATCAGTAAACAGATGGCGAATACCCCAAAGCAACTTTTCACAAAGTTTAAAATTTTTTAATGAATTATTAGAGAAAAGAAACGATCTAAGCAGACAAATTCGAACATAATATCTACCTTTACAGTTGATTTACAAGTAAATTTCCTGAAATAATCAAAATTATAAATGAAAACAAACCCTGTCAGCATTTCAAAGTTCCATTTCATCCTCATCGCTACCACAGACTCGTAAATGTCACTACAACAATCGTCAACTGTGATGGGGGAAGCATATCAAAAAATAAAAAATGTACATGAATGTATTTTGCCAACACTATTGTTACAGGAGCCATTTTATATTTTTTGAAACGCCAAGAGCAATAAGCTTATTATAATTTATTTAAATAAAAACGAAAATAAAGTGCTGAAAATATAGTTATTCTCTTATGCTATGTTCCCACCGACTCGTTTTCCTCATTCGTTTTTCCAAAATATTTCACCGTTCACACCGGGTTAAGATGTTTTAGGTTGACAGTTACCATGGAAACTAGAAATTCACATTTACTCGAAATTAACATATATGCAACCTATGTCCAAATAATTACCGCGAGTGCAAAGGGAAATTTTTTTTTTATCTTATTTTCACATGTCCATGTTCTTAAAAGCTTTTGTTTATTCTTTTTTTTTTCTATGAAACTATTTCAATATTTTGACACATATTTTGAATAGGGTATGTTATTCGAGGTATATTCCAAATTAGGTGGGTTCACATTCTAAAATTTATGTGTTTTAGAGGAAAACTTGTGTTTTGAACTTGTTTTTTAGTATGGCGAAAACGACTCGTTTTGAAGTGCTTATAAAGGGAAAACATTTCAAATCCCAAAACATGCTTGGTGAGAACACCGTATTATACTCTTTACAGACCATCAGTTATTCCGGACGGAATGTCGGTGTTTGTAAGGAATCTTACAGTGTGTCGGATCGATACGACTTGTCGGCGATGACTAAATAATCGGTAAATGTGTCATCGATCCCATAAACATGCAGCAGTATCGATTATGCCTTCGGACTTAACTTATAATGTGCACAATATCCCTGCCAGCATTTCAAAGTTCCATTTCATCCTCATCGCTACCACAGACTCGTAAATGTCACCACAACCATCGCGAACTGTGATGGGGGAAGCATATCAAAAAGTACAAAATGTACATGAAAGTATTTTGCCATCACTACTGTTAGAAGAGCCATTTTATTTTTTGTGAAACGCCAAGCGCAACCAGCTTGTTATATTTTATTTAAATAAGAACGAAAATAAAGTTCTGAAAACATAGATATTACGCTTAAAATTGTAAAAGGTATATGGCGAACAATTTTCGACTTTCCAAATAGAATAAAGTAATCGTTTTTCAAATATTTTTCCAGGTACGCTGTCTCCATCGAAAATAAACAAACTGGCTGATAGACGCTGCAGTATGTAACTTGCTACTTAAAACTCAACATCATTCTTTTATTAATGCAAAAAATTATGTTAAATGTGATGAGATAAACCGAAAAATGTTATATTTATAAGAAATTATAAATGTTTAATCAAATCAATAAACATCTACACAATCGTGTTTTACTTGACCACAATGATTCTTCTACAATTACCTTAAAATGCACTTTTTCTGATAGTTTGCAGGGGTTCTTATTGGAGTCCTCCGAAATTGATCTAAACAGGCACCTAATAATTGCACTGATGAGAAACTTTTTCGTAGTAACTTGGCGTGGTACAACTTCTCAATAGTGACGGCGCTTTTCCGACGAGTTTTTGATGTCGTATATGATTGTTTTCGACGTAGTGGGGATTCTCAGAAGCGCCCCCAAATTCAAAAAATGTTGGCAGGGATATGGGATATGTTCGACACGAGCACTGTCGTCCGGAATAACTGATAGTCTGTAAAGCGCATTAGCGGAATTATTTCCGTGAGCGTATTTTTCCGAAATTCGGTACTCACGCACGCTCACGAAGATATTAGTTTCGTGACTCCCGCTCACGCATGGCATTTGATTTGTTAATCACATTCAAGCCGTTGCCATCATCGTGACTCACGAATCACGCGTGATGCGCTTTACAGACTATCAGTTATTCCGGACGACAGTGCTCGTGTCGAACATATCCCATATATTGTGCACATTATAAGTTAAGTCCGAAGGCATAATCGATACTGCAGCATGTTTATGGGATCGATAACACATTTACCGATTTTTTAGTCATCGCCGACAAGTCGTATCGATCCGACACACTGTAAGATTCTTTACAAACACCGACATTCCGTCCGGAATAACTGATAGTCTGTAAAACGCATGAGTCACGTGAGTCACGACAATTTCGTGTCAGGTGCACTCCTCTACCTTAAGGCCGGTACTCTGTTCGGTTTTCGCGTTGAAACTCCATACAAAACCAAAAAATGCGAAAAATTTGCGAAATTTTTTCCATTTGTGATACTTTGTTTTTTCGTGTTGAAAAACTGACGTTTATAGCACGGCGCCATTTGCAATGTGAATTAAGAAATAATTTATTTATTAAAAACTATTTGTGCGGGTTTATAAATCAAACACGGACCATATTTTTGTTCCGAAACTATACAAAGGATCAAAGGAATAGCAGATCAATTGCCCAAGGAAAAATAAAATGTTATTTTGTAAAAACACGCAACACCACCAACTTAATCCAATATCGCTCCCTGTAAAATAGCGCTCCAAGCTACCTAAAAAAACGCCGCTTTCTATGTGCGAAATAATGGTTTCCTTAAATTTTTTTCGCAAGAATGAACATAGTACCGGCCTTTAGATTCAATATAGAAATTTATTAAACGCTAACGGCTTATAAAACCGTCTATCAAGAAATTTCGACGGCGTTAAAAATTAGAGCAGGAACAGTGCTTTTATTGTCCGACTTTTTTTCAGGGATGTAAAAGTTGGTACAATGGAAAAAAAGTTTAGTACATTCCTCTTCCCAAAAGTACATTGTACTACAATGATATATTTGATACAATTTGAAAAATTTAGTTCGTCTTCAAATTTACTCTAGAAGTCTCGGCGTCTACTTATATTAATAATAATTTTGTCCATTATAACTTATCGTTATCACATCTTTTAGGTACTGACTAAATTATAGTCGAATTGGATAAAAATTGTCCATTTAAAATCGGGGTATGGGGCACTCATCGACAAAAATTGTCTCATATGCACCATTTGACAAGAAAATAATATATTTCGAAGATGCAAAGGCATATAGATAATTTTTTCTGTATTCAGGATACATGGTTTAAAAGAAAATATATTTTGGATTTGAGAACTTATACTGAGGTCATGTCCATACTTGTCAAGCCATGTTATAGCGAAATCTGAGCGAGGTGTAAGCCAGTGCGAGGTATCCTGATTGTGAAGTTCACCAACTTAAATGTTCAAAAATTTTGTCAGCAAGTATTACTAAGGGTAATTGTACGACTTGTTTTTGGTTTCCGCCAGTTTACTTCACAACCATCGTTATTTTACAAGTTGATAAATAGTTTTTATTTTTCGGTTACTATATTCCAATCCACTATTTTTGAAACTTGGTACTACACAGAAAGTACGCTTTTTTATTGTCGTTGGTACAATTAAAAAATATGATTTTTCATCCCTGACATCGATTACTTAGAGTCGCTATAGTACGAAAATGTGCAACCGTGCATAATACAAAATGGTTGCCAGTTTTTTGTTCGCGAAGAAAAAAATTTAGCTCTTTGTTTGGGAAGGAAAATTTGGCAAAAAAATAGTTAAAAAGTTAAAAATTTTTATAGAAAAAACATATACTAGACAAGTGCAAGTGTTTTTTATATCAGAAGTGCAAGTTCTAGATACTAAGGAGCACTAAATTAAGAAGCAAATATCCCCAAAAAAATATCTGAAAGGCACAAGTTGAGCACGAAGGAAAAATCTTACAAAAGTCATTAAAAAGAATGAGTGTATGAGGAAAAAGAAGAAAGCAATATATATGCAAAAAGTGATGAAGTTAAAACCAAGCTATAGAAAATATAAAAGTGCAGTGAAACTGAGCTAGTAATGTTATCGTTTATAATAAATTAGTTACTCGAAGTATATAAACTAACTAAAAGATTTGTTTAATGCATTTTAGCAGTTGTTATCGGAAAAAAGGTGAGAAAGACATAATTAAGAGGCGCTTAAAACTAAAAGTACACTCACACATTTGCATATGTATGAACATATACATGCCCAGTGGCATCCCATTTGAACACACGCACACTGTCGCACATGGATTTCGTTTTCGTCGTCTTGTTCAAACAAACCTATGGACACACAATCGAATCACAGAACGTTGCGGCAGTTGGTTGTTGGCAGTTGGACGTAATAACCGAAAACCAAACAAGGAAGACCCATTATTTTGGATACTACCGTTCCTGCTTCCTTTTAATATTGAAGTAGATTTGATTATAAACATATAAGAACTAAACTTTGATTCTGCCTAAGAAATTGTGAAAAATTGCTTTAGAATATAGGGCACCTTAAAATGGAAAACAAATGAATACTACATCGTTGGTATAGAAGAGTTCCCCGAAGGTTTTTGTTATCGTGTCAACATAGTCCTTTTTTACTTTGTTATTTTAAACAATTCATTTTTATGAAAGAAAAGGTATTAAATTATTTGGACTATACCCTTCCTATTAATGGATTTATTCTATGCTTTGGAGGTAGAGTTAAAACTCTCAGAAGTGTACTAAAGTTACTTTAAGGCGATAAAATAGCAAAGAGTTTCGTGAAAATCATTCACTTTTGAGAGGTATTTGATTTTCAGTGTCCAAGTCTAAAAGGTTTCACTGTAAAATCGCACGAAAATAGCACCTTTTTCCCTTAATTTTTGTTTTTATTTATTTAACTCATATTACAACCAAGCCCAAATGGTCAATACGGTTACAAAGATAGCTATCGTTGATAAAATACATTAAATTTGCCTTAAAAGGACAACAATTAAATGAAAAAAAAAATACATTGTTTGAATTGTTGTTTTGGATCACTACCTTCCAAGTTATAAAGAATTTGGAATTTGGCAAAAGTAGTATGATTTGTGGTCTCGAAATTTTGTTTTTGATTTTAGCGGCTAATCTTGGACTTACTACTGCCTATTTTTAGTTATTAATAAAATAGAGTTGGAGGATTTTTGTACATCTTTGAAACAGTATCAAAAAGAGATCTTGTTGTTCATGTAAACTCTGATTTAAACAATTTCATCATTTATATCATTGGAGTTTAAACGTGTGCATAACATTTGCGCCATTATACCCTTCGACATGAGAAAATACTTTCTCCAACATAACATGTTGTACGATTTGCTCGACTAGTTTACGTGCTATTAATCTATTAAATTTCTTTGTGTTTTTGAGTGAATCGATGAATCAATCGAAGAAAAGCTATGATATATTTTACAATGTACATGATTATATGGACTAGAAATGGACGCTGAATTGTGGGATTATCCCCACTTGCAGCTATAAAAACGATAGATCATAGAAAAACTTTTGTAGCATGTATCAGTAGAAAGGACGATTAAAAACTTGGATCATTCGTAGGGAGAACAATATTAACTACCTACAATGCCATTCTATCAAAGCAAAATATATTTTATACTTATTACTACGTACGGTTTTAATATCGTCCACTACCTTGTCCAATATTTGCTGCATTTCTAAAATATAAATCCGAAAAAAACTCAAAACAAAAAACTTTTCCACACTCTCTTCCCTTCTACATTGACATGGCCTTTTTAACAGATGAAAAAACCGCCTCTGTTAACGATACGACTACGAAATGCTTTTTGTAAGAAAACACCATCAAAGAACATCAACAAAAATACTCTTGGAGTAATGGAGAAATAAAGTAACTGCCATAGCTTTTTGTCATATTCCTCCTCCTTCACCCATGTCTTCAGTATTTTATCGCTTTTGTAGTAGTGTTGCATAGTCTGGTTTTTCATTTTTCCAATCGTTCTGCTATTAACATCCAACAACATTTTGCCATCATCCTCAATATGTTGCCCCAATGTCTTTATGTTGTTGCCTTTCATGAGAATTGTGGAGTGTATTAAGAGAAAGGCGAGAACAAAAGAAAAACAATTTCTTTTTCTGTTTATTTCGTTTAGTCTTTGTTGTACCTAGCAGTAGTAGTTGTTGTTGCTTTCTTTCTGTTCTGTGCTGTTAATAACAATAAAGAAGTAAAAAAACACGAATCCTGTTTTTTAGACGAGATGTGCACTCTGCTACTGCATCATCATCCGTCGTCATCAACAATATCGCATGGCTGTGTAGTTGTAGTGTGGTTGCTTGCTACAATCCTTACCTAACCCACCCTCTTCTTGCTGCGTTGTTGTTGTTTTTTTGTTTGTTTGCTAGCTAGCTATGTGTATTTGACTGAGTGGCTGGCTGGGCTGTTCATTCCTTTTCTTATTTCGGTGAATGATTTTTGGGCAGTGGTGAGTGAGTTCTGGTGTTATTGTAGCTGGCAAATTGTTGTTGGTGGTAGCGGTGGTGGGGTGAAGCTATAACCGAAACGATCAACGAATGTTAGCGACCCAACGGCCGACCGTCAGACAAACATTTTTAGGCATACATACGTCACACGCTTGCTCGTTCGTTCAACGCTTGCTTTTCTATGCCTTTTACACTTTAGCCACGCTAATGATTATGATGATGTTGAAGTTGATGAATGAAATGCCATAAAACACATAAAAAGATTCTCATATTAATTTGTTAAACAACAAATTGTAATGTTCTGCTTTGTTGTATATTGGCAGAACAATACAAGTGCGAGAGAGATGGGGAGCAAGAAAATGAGAGAGAGAGCACATTGTATTGGTATATTAACGTCTTGTGTACGGATTTCAAAGGGGGGTTTTTATTAATTTGCGGAGACACCGACACGCGGATAGACCCCCGTTGCTATAAGGAATTGTTATTCAGTTTGATGTAGTGTATGTTGAGTCCAGATTAACTTAATTACTTACAATAAACTTTTATTGGATGTTCTTCTTGGCGAGCAAAGTACATGAGGAGGATAGGACAATTTTTTCGATAAATTTATAACCAAAACCTAGTTTTAGTTACTACCATGACTTTCTTGACACATCTACTAAACTGATTATTTTGATTTAAATACCATTTTATCTATAAAATTATAACAGGTTGGCTGATAAGTCCCCGGTCTGACACATAGATGGCGTCGCTAGTATTAAATGCATATTATTTTTATATAGTACCAACCTTCAAATGATTCGTGTCAAAATTTGACGTCTGTAAGTCAATTAGTTTGTGAGATAGAGCGTCTTTTGTGAAGCAACTTTTGTTATTGTGAAAAAAATGAAAAAAAGGAATTTCGTGTTTTGATAAAATACTGTTTTCTGAAGGGGAAAAATACAGTGGAAGCAAAAACTTGGCTTGATAATGAGTTTCGGGACTCTGCCCCAGAGAAATCAACAATAATTGATTGGTATGCAAAATTCAAGCGTGGTGAAATGAGCACGGAGTACGGTGAACGCAGTGGACGCCCAAAAGAGGTGGTTACCGACGAAAACATCAAAAAAATCCGCAAAATGATTTTGAATGACGTAAAATGAAGTTGGTCGAGATAGCAGAGGCCTTAAAGATATCAAAGGAACGTGTTGGTCATATCATTCATCAATATTTGGATATGCGGAAGCTCTGTGCAAAATGGGTGCCGCGCGAGCTCACATTTGACCAAAAACAACAACGTGTTGATGATTCTGAGCTGTGTTTGCAGTTGTTAACTCGTAATACACCCGAGTTTTTCCGTCGATATGTGACAATGGATGAAACATGGTTCCATCGCTACACTCCTGAGTCCAATCGACAGTCGGCTGAGTGGACAGCGACCGGTGAACCGTCTCCGAAGTGTGGAAAGACTCAAAAGTCCGTTGGCAAAGTAATGGCCTCTGTTTTTTTGGGAAGCGCATGGATTAATTTTTATCGATTATCTTGAGAAGAGAAAACCCATCAACAGTGACTATTATATGGCGTTATTGGAGCGTTTGAAGGTCGAAATCGCGGCAAAACGGCCCCATATGAAGAAGAAAAGTGTTGTTCCACCAAGACAACGCACCGTGCCACAAGTCATTGAGAACGATGGCAAAAATTCATGAATTGGGCTTCGAATTGCTTCTCCACCCACCGTATTCTCCAGATCTGGCCCCCAGCGACTTTTTCTTGTTCTCAGACCAGAGAAAAAATTTGGCTGCAATGAAGAGGTGATCGCCGAAACTGAGGCCTATTTTGAGGCAAAACCGAAGGAGTACTACCAAAATGGCATCAAAAAATTGGAAGGTCGTTATAATCGTTGTATCGCTCTTGAAGGGAACTATGTTGAATAATAAAAACGAATTTTGACAAAAAATGTGTTTTTCTTTGTTAGACCGGGGACTTATCAGCCAACCTGTTATATTGTGTTCTTTGCTAGAATTTTGAATTCTCTCCCGATAACACTCAGGTGCTTCAACTTTACTGTTTACCAATTTAAGCAATTCTTGTTACAGAGATTACTGATTGAACGATTTATAGAAGAATAAATTAATTAATAAAAATGTCTATCATTGCCAAGGGTAGTTATTCTTATTAGCTGGAATAAGTATTTGTGGATATTATTTGAACCTTAAGCGATATTGTTTGCTTATTTGAATTGCACTAATATATTATATGCTTTTTTTAAAAAGTCATTCATATTGTTATTTAATTAAATGGTAAATTTATTTTGGATTTTATATAATTAATTAGATATAGTAACAATGCGCTATTTGTGGCCTTATTGGCTTATTGTTTTGTCTTCCTGGAACATTTGTTATTTTTCCTCACATCCCTTTCGTTTTTTTTTTATGGGATTAAAGTTAAGATATATTGAAACGGAAACGAAAATTGATTCTAACCGATATCCTAGGTAACCTGAACATCCTAGCTTTAACAAATTGCAAATAAAAAACGTACGCTTTTCTACCAAATTCTCCAAATTGGAAACCGTTTTTATACTTTTTTGTTATCTTGTCTTGCTTATTGGAAGATGAGCGGTATACAAAGAAGTATTGGGTGCATTACGTTAGGTATAGTGGCGGTCCGTTTTTTTTCAAGTTTAGTTTGACTATTTTTATTCCATTGCGATATGACAGTCGTTTCATAAAGGACTTCCTTGCGGTTAGACTACTAAAGCCCTGAAACATTCAGAAATGTCAGCAGCATTAGTGGGAGGGAATAATCCATCGAAACTGAGATTGAACCCATGACCCTTTGTATGCAAGTCGAGAATGGTAACCATGGCAGATAAGACATACGTGCTGTTGTAGCAGCTCGGAGAAGATGATGTGATAATCCTTCATGTTGATTCCCTTCTGCTTCAACGCAGCCTATTATCGTGGGAGCTTGTGTTAACGTCACTAATCATTTATTCGGATTTAGATATATACCTGACTTTCACATGGAAGAAAGGTAATGGCTGGTGGTAGAGTTTTGGTACAATTCTTCTTTGTTGGTTTTAGTAAAGCGTGGTATATCCGTTGTGCGATCGTTTCTAAGTGTATCAGCAGACACTCGAACAAGTGATGAACTTAATAATTTACACATAAAGTTTTGCAACCCAACCCGAAAATCGAACTCGGCACCTTCGTCATGCAAAACAAACACACTTTCACTGTTCCGGATAAAAAAGAAATTAGCTTATTATCCTTCATCACTACGGATGTTGCTCGGACTTCAAGAACAGTATTACATAGTTCAAAACTAACGGGTCACTGATCTTATTGAATATCGAATTAAATATCCTTAATACATGTTGTACTCGAATTTTGATGTCTGCGCTGTTACATAGTATACATTATTAGAAAAAAAAAATATTTGAAATATATCATGAAATTTGGAAAAAAAACGAAAAAAGTCGAATTTTCCTAAAACCCACTTTTAAAACATAATCACAATAATCCACTTTTGCGATTAATGAAAAGCCTATTTTTTACGTCGCTACTTTGAATTTTCAGCATAAAATGTTTCTGCTAATTCACATTCCTCTATCAATTCCAATTCGACATTTTCGATTAGTCCATGAATTTTCAGCATAAAATGTTTCAGCTAATTCACATTCCTCTATCAATTCAAATTCGCTAAAATTCGATTAGCAAAACTAAAAAACAAAACAGTCTATTTTGACCAGTATCAAAAGACATTAGCCGATTTGGCTCTATTCGAAAAATTAATCGATCGATTAGTCGATTTTAAAGATTACAAAAAAAGTCGTATTCTTTTTTCGACAAAAACTAGATTAGCCGAAAGGACAATTTTCCAGTTTTGTATCTCTCTATGAAGCCATCGAATACGGCAATCAACTGCTTGTGTAATTAAAATTAATTTTTCAATGACAATGAGGATCGGAAATTTCACAAATTACATTTCTTGCAAACTCATCAACTTGTATTTAAAAATTTCTACTATGCCACAGATCTGCCGAGACAGCCATTTTTAAATTTAAAATTTATTAACGTTTATATACGATGCAACGATACCTATAAGAAACATTATTTCTAAGCGTTTGGAATATACATAATAGATTACCAATATATCCAATTAATTTCACTTCAAAACCACAGATAGCTAATTAAAATGTTTGCTCTTTTTTTTTTACTCTGCTTTCAGGATAATTTGCACAGATAGTTGAAGAAAGATTGAAAGAAACACAGACATGGAATAATGATAATTATGGATTACAGCGTGTTTAAAGCACTTTAATGCCAAGAAATCTTTTACACATTTAACGGCATTCCAACAATTACCACATTATTATCCCCATTGCCACAGATGTCATCCGTTCATCCTCCAAACGACCACCCCAATGGGCGTCGCTAAATAACTGACCGACAAGTAGCAGTTACACATCGTCACTGTCATATTTATCATCGTCGGCTTTTTCGACTTCAGAATCATCATTATTATCATTGTCAACGACATCATTTTCATTACTCGACACATTTTTACTCTCTTCCGGAATTGATTTTCTTTAATCGTAATCGTCTGCAATCTTCCTGTGTCGGGCTGCCGGAAAGTAGAGGGATAACCAGTTGACTTTCGCTTCATTCGCATTGCCGCTGGCTTTGGTGTTCACAGCAATAAACGACAACGACAATTACGTTTGTTTGGGAAGCATGTAAGCAATACCCTTGTCTTGTTTCCTTCTCGTTTAATTCTATGCCGAATAAAAAGGAGGTCCATTAAATAAGCATCTGTATCAACGTATCGCATCATTTTGTATTTCCTTGTCTACTCTTTTTTTATGGTAAGTTGATTTTCCTCCAATTCATCTTAATTTTTGCTTTCTATAGTGGTGTATCAAAGAACTTTGTAATATCCTTTTATGCATTTCGAGTTTTTCTTTCGAATCCTTTCCTACATAAATGAAAGAACAAAACTGTTGGAAGAAATATATAAGATACAAAGATTTAGTTTAAATGTTCTTTCTGAAATATACTAAGGACCTTAAGCTCGAAAGTAATTATTTCATTAGTGTGTATTATATTTAAATGATTGATGTAGTGCTTAGTAAGTAAAGATGATCAAAACTGCACATTTTGTCTTTTTCTAAAGAAGAAAATGTAACTTCTAATTTAATCTCATAGAAAAATTTGTTAAAACCCGTCTTCTGTTGTATTCTTGTATTGCATGGTCTACATATTCAGCAAACAGTGGCTGTTTCCCTCTTTCAGCCGACATTTTGATGTTTTACTAACAAATTTCTTTGAGTGTATGCTAGTCTAACCTATTCTTACACTGAAAAATTCTCAAATTATAATGAATAATGATTGTTTCTAGACCCCATAATCCATATTTGTAATTTATATTTATGTAATCAAACCCTGCTCTCTAATTGACTACACCATCGATTACAGGATATTGCTTAAATTTTTAAAACTAACTAAAACGTGTTTTAAATATATTAAGATATGTAATAAATAATTTTATTAAACATTCGGATCACACCTAAAGAAGTTATCCAAATTCAGTGCACCGGCTGTTTTAATGGAGGTCTTCCGTCCTATGACAAGCCCATGTTAAATTCATCGCTTCTGCGTCAATTTTGCACCACTTCCGGATCCAAAAAGAAAATTTTCATTACATTTTTGGTGACGCTTTTTTTGCTCCACTTCAACAGCCGGTGCACTGAATTTGCATCACTTCTTTAGGTGTGATCCGAATTCAATGTTTTGGATGTAAATTAAAGAATTCTGTGATATTTTGTCAAATAAATAATTTTTATATTTTTTTATATTTTTAATGGATTGTAACGCTTGTTTGAAACGTTTGACCTCAAATATTTTCAAAAATTCACAATTTTTTCAGATTGTATTTAGGATTTTTTTTTCGACAAAATTTAAATAATTTGTATCATTTTATGAATTCTTAAACTGTTTTTAACCAATTTGAAATAAAAAAAGTTAAAATTACCCATTAAAAATATGAAAAAAACATATTATAAAAAATCTAATGAAAAGAACTTCCAGTGTAGTTAAAATAAAGAACATGATTGGAAGTACATCTTCTGGAAGTGCTTATAAAGTTGTGCCTTTGGAAGAACTTCCAAATTGTTTTGCTGGGTCGTAGTAAAAAGTAGTAAAAGAGAAAAATATTGAAAATCTTCTCGAGAGTTCAAAATTTGTTAAATGTACAGGAACGAAAATATACTAAAAAATAGTAAATATGCCAATTAAAACACGAAAGAAGTATTGTGATTTGAATAAATATTTTCTAAACATGGAAGCAGGTATGTTAAATACTTTTATATCGCAATTATTTTGACAAATAGGATATTTACTTGCAGGAAACTTGAAATTCTTATTGCGATGGAAAGGAGCTATGGTTTTTACTGTGTCATTAATAGTACTCCTTGTGCAAAATTTGAAATCAAAGTAAAACTCTGGATTCTGGGTCATATAAGTAACAGGTTGGCTGATAAGTCCCCGGTCTAACAAAGAAAAACACATTTTTTGTCAAAATTCGTTCTTATTATTCAACATTATTCCCTTCAAGAGCGATACAACGATTATAACGACCTTCCAATTTTTTTATACCATTTTGGTAGTACTCCTTCAGTTTTGCCTCAAAATAGGCCTCAGTTTCGGCGATCACCTCTTCATTGCAGCCAAATTTTTCCCTGCGAGCATCCTTTTGAGGTCTGAGAACAAGAAAAAGTCGCTGGGGGCCAGATCTGGAGAATACGGTGGGCAATACGAAGCAATTCGAAGCCCAATTCATGAATATTTGCCATCGTTCTCAATGACTTGTGGCACGGTGCGTTGTCTTGGTGGAACAACACTTTTCTTCTTCATATGGGGCCGTTTTGCCGCGATTTCGACCTTCTAACGCTCCAATAACGCCATAAATTAGTCACTGTTGATGGATTTCCCCTTCTCCAGATAATCGATACAAATTATTCAGTGCGTATCCCAAAAAACAGAGGACATTACTTTGCCAGCGGACTTTTGAATCTTTCCACGCTTCGGAGACGGTTCACCGGTCGCTGTCCACTCAGCCGACTGTCGATTGGACTCAGGAGTGTAGTGATGGAGCCATGTTTCATCCATTGTCACATATCGACGGAAAAACTCGGGTGTATTACGAGTTAACAGCTGCAAACACCGCTCAGAATCATCATCACGTTGTTGTTTTTGGTCAAATGAGCTCGCGCGGTACCCATTTTGCACAGAGCTTCCGCATATCCAAATATTGATGAATGATATAACCAACACGTTCCTTTGATATCTTTAAGACCTCTGCTATCCCGATCAACTTCATTTTACGGTCATTCAAAATCATTTTGTGCATTTTTTTGATGTTTTCGTTGGTAACCACCTCTTTCGGGCGTCCACTGCGTTCACCGTCCTCCGTGCTCATTTCACCACGCTTGAATTTTGCATACCAATCAATTATTGTTGATTTCCCTGGGGCAGAGTCCGGAAACTCATTATCAAGCCAAGTTTTTGCTTCCACCGTATTTTTTCCGTTCAGAAAACAGTATTTTATCAAAACACGAAAAAGTACCAAAACATTGTCCGACTCACACCAAATTCGGCACACCTATTAATGGACCAAGAGTACCTCTACGTTTTGAATTTCATGTAAATCGGGTAAAAGTTTTAATGTCTATGTGCTGAAGACCCCAACTGGGGCGTAGGTTTATATGGGGACAAAATTGAAACTTAGCCATCTTCGAACTGGACCTGGATGTAGATAAAATACGTGTCTGCGCAAAATTTCAGCACTATAGGTTCATTATTGAAGACTGCAGCGTGATTATAACAGACAGGCGGACAACGTTATATCGTCTTATAATTTCTCCCTGATCAAGACTATATATACTTTCTTTAGTCAGAAATCGTTATTTGTATGTGTTATAAACGGAATGATAAACCCCCATACAAGATACTGATAATATGCACTATTACTGTGCTTATATTGCCCAGAAACCAGAGTTTTACTTTGATTTCAAATTTTGCACAAGGAGCACTGTTAATAACACAGTAAAAACCATGAACCCTTTCCATCGCAATAAGTTTTCTGCAAAAAATCTGGAATTTGTCAAAATAATTGCGATATAAAAGTATTTAACCTACCTGCTTCCATGTTTTGAAAATATTTTTTCAAATCACAATACTTCTTTTGTTTTTTATTTGGCATTTTTACTATAGTTTCGTTCCTATAAATTTAACAAAATTTGAACTCTGAGAGGATTTTTAATATAATAATATTATTATATACGAGTAAAGTGAAGGAACACAGCTTTTGTCAAATAAATACTTTTTATAATTTTTTTATAATTTTTAATTTTTCAAAAATTCACTATTTTTCCAGATTTGGATTTAGCATTTTTGTCGATAAAATTTAAATGATTTGTACCATTTTATGAATTCTTACTCTAACCTATCTGAAACAAAAAATTATCCATTAAAAGTATGAAAAAAGCAAGTTATAAAAAAATTGAATTAAAAGAACTTCCTGGGTAGTTAAAATAAAGATCATCATTGGGAGTGCATCTTCTGAAAGTGCTTTTAAAGTTGTGCCTTTGGAAGAACTTCCAATTTTTTTTGCTGGGGTACTAAATCATTCGGGGGGTACTACAGTACTGTTCAGGGTGAAAAAGTATTGAAAAAATACTATAATACTGCACTTTCCATCCCTGTTATGGAGTATCTGACGATATTCATTACTGAAAATTCTACTAAACATAAAAAATCTCATTTTAAGTTTTTTGATGAATTTTATGTGGTCGGTATGGAACAAATATTTTTCCTACACAGAAAAAAATATCACCAAAATATTTCCAATTAAAAAGTTAATTGAAGTTGAAAATTTTTTCAATTAATAAATTAATTGATACAATTAACTTTTTAATCATGATAGAAACATTAAGTTAATTAAGTCAATGATTGAAATTTTTAAAATGTTTAATTAAAAAATGAATTGATACAATTAACTTTTTAATCAAATTCGGAAGACTAATTCAGTTAAAAAAGTGCTGACTTTTTTTTACTTTTTTAATTAAAAATGTATTTCAAACAATCATATGTTAATCCAAATAAAAACTCTAAGCCAATCTAACTAAGTAATTAAAAATAGTTACCTTTTTTAATTAATAAATTAATTGCGTTTTGCAATCAACATCAATTAAATTTTTAATTGAATGAATTAAAAAATTTATTGAATTTTGCTGAAAAAATCAATTAATTTTTTAATCAAGAATTTTTTCTATTCCCAATTAAAACTGTGATTGATACTATCATTTTCGTGATTGAAGACATTTCAATTAAAAAATTAATTGGATCAATTAATTTGGTGATTGAATCAGAGGAAAAATTTTTTGTGTATACAAAGAAATATTTTATCGGCAATTTAGAAATTTGCATCATTAACTTATAATGGAATGGACTTTGATAGTCTGTGTGTGTGTATCAAAGGACAGTAAAAATAAACTAAAACACAAATTAAGATCTTTGAATGTATTGAATAGTCTGTGTCATTCTTATATATATGTTTTTGGAATTTGTAAAAAATAAAGGTAATAGAAGAGGAATTGAAATATCTCTTTGTCGGGGGGAGAATATTTTGAAAAATCTATCAAAACAGCAAAAATTTTACTAAACAGTAAAAAGTTTCACATTTTTGGTAGAATTCTACCAATTGTGACAACCGTTTTAACCAGGGCTGTGGAGTCGAGCCAATTTTGCTCGACTCCGACTCCAGCATTTTTCATCAGCTCGACTCTGACTCCGGAGTCGACTCCGGGTAATATAACTAAATCTCATTTTAATACCACTAATTTGTAGTTCTATTGTGGGGGTACCGTAAGTGGATCGATATAAAGTATCGTATTTATTTATGTGTGCAAAAAAAGGTCTTAATTTCACATTAGATGCCAATTAAACTCTATATTTCAAATTTAGGGCAATGTTTAATAAATAAAATAATGCTATAAATACCCATCATAATATGAGAATACTTCTACAAAATCTATGTACTTTAAATTTAAATCTAACGTTATGGGACGTAACACATTTTTAACAAAAAATAAAAATTCAAGGAAAGTCTAAAGTCGGGCGGGCCGATTATAATATACTCTGCACAACTTTTTATTTAGATCTACATTTTGATAAAATCTCAAATCAGACTTCTACAAAATCTCGGGCAATATTTGGGAAATATTTATAATTGTTTAGACAATTTCACAAAAATGCATTTATGATTCATTCATTGAAAAATTTGAAAATTTGAGTCATTTCTACAAGTTTTCGACTTAGCAGTGAGCATCAGTGAGTACACAATTTTGGAAAAATTTTTGTCTAGTAAATAAAATTTTGCAAAATTTTCTACAGAAACAAAATTTTGATGACTAAATTTTCTATAGAAATAAAATTTTGGCAAAATTTTTTATAGAAATCAAATTTTGATCAAATATATAGAATAATAGTTCACTTAGTTGGACAGATCATGTCAATTCTGCTGCGGGCCAGACTTATGCTAGGTTAAGAGCGCTGTGGTTTAGCCATTCCTATACGCCACTGAACATACGAATTCTCTTGGCGAAAACTTTACTAGTACCAGGACTGATTTATGGCTGTGAACTTTTTGCTAATTGTGACTCGGGGAGTCTACGGAGGTTAAATGTTGCCTTCAATAGCATCATCCGTTATGTGTATGGACTGAATAGGCGACAACGGGTCGCACATCTAGCGAATTCTCTGTATGGTTTCAGTTTTCAGACTCTCCTCAATTCAAAGGCTTTGATATTTTTGCAGAAACTTATAGTAAAACGGACACCGGATAACTTGTATTACAAATTGAGATTCGCAAGATCAACCAGAGGAAGAAAAATAATACCATTTAGGCGTCGATGTCTTGTTTCCGAATGGCATTTCTTTATCAGTACAATACGTCTTTGGAACACATTACCGAGCAACATACAAAGCATCAGCAACCCCTTTATTTTTAAAATGCGAATACTACAATTGTATCGGAATTAATTTACATCTATCTTGTCCTTCATAAACTTCTATTTACATACTATCACGTCTTTGCATTTAAATGTTAAATTTTTCTTCGATATTATTATAAATACTAATAACATATTACTTTTCAAAAATTATTTATTATATAAATTATTAATATTTAAAAGAAATGTTTTTCCTCAATTTTTTTTTTATAAAATTTCCCATAATATGAATTATTGTAATCCTAATTAAGATGGATATTATTTCAACTATTGAAATCTGCACTATAATTATAAGACATTGTCTTGCTGTGTAGAAATATACACATAAATAAATAAATAAATAAAAAAAAAATTTTTTGAATAAAATTTGGCAAAAATTTTTATAGAAATAAAAGTTTGAAAAAGTTACCAATAGAAATACAATTTAAAAAAAATGTGTAGCAAATAAAATTTTGCAAAATTTTCTATAGAAATAAAATTTTGCAAAATAACATATTCTATAGAAACAAAATTTTGACTAAATTTTCTATAGAAATAAAATTTTAACTAAATTTTTATAGAAATAAAATATCAATAGAAATAAAATTTAAAAAAAAAAATTGTGTTTATAGAAATAAAATATCAATAGAAATAAAATTAAAAAAAAATTGTGTAACAAACAAACTTTTGCAAAATTTTCTATACAAATAAAATTTTGACCAAATTGTCTAATAAACAATCTATTACTACAAAATGTTGGCAAACTTTTCAATAGAAATAAAATTTTGACTTAGATTTTTATAGAAATAAAATATCAATAGAAATAAAATTAAAAAAAAAAAAATTGTGTAACAAACTTTTGCAAAATTTTCTATAGAAATAAAATTTTGCAAAATATTCTATAAAGGGTGATACGGTCAAAATTTGGTCAAGGGAAAACGCGTGTAAATCAGTGAAATCGTTTATTTAAAAAATCAAATTAAATTTCTTTTTCAAGTTCAATTAGTATAAAATTCAGGAAAAATATTCAGTTAGGCTTTCGCTTTTCCAAATCCGAATTGCCGGGCCTCACGCTTGACACCTGCCATCAGATTTTGTACAGCCACCTTGTCCACCTTCTTCGCCGCTGAAAGTCAGTTTGCCTTGAACTTCTGCTCGTTGTTAGCAGTTTTTTTGGTCTTCTTTAGGTTCCGCTTGACAATAGCCCAGTATTTCTCAATTGGGCGGAGCTCTGGCGTGTTGGGAGGGTTCTTGTCCTGGAACCACCTGTACGTTGTTGGCCGGCGTACCACTCCATGGCCTTTTTACCGTAATGGCAAGATGCCAAATCCGGCCAAAACAGTACGGAACAACCGTGTTTCTTCAGGAAAGCAGCAAACGTTTATTCAAACACTCTTTCACATAAATTTCTTGGTTGACAGTCCCGGAAGCTATGAAAATGCTGCTTTTCAAGCCACAGGTACAGATGGCTTGCCAAACCAGATATTTCTTTGCGAACTTTGACAGTTTTATGTGCTTGAAAATATCTGCTACCTTTCCCCTTCTTTTTGCCGTATAAAACTCCTGTCCCGGAAGCTGCTTGTAGTCGGCTTTGACGTAGGTTTCTTCGTCCATTACCACGCAGTCAAACTTCGTCAGCATCGTCGTGTGCAGCCTCCGGGATCGCGCTTTGGCCGTCGTATTTTGTTTATCATCGCGATTTGGAGTCACTATCTTGTTGTAAGTCGATAGTCCGGCTTGTATTTTGGCTCGATGCACGGTTGTAGACGATACACCCAGCTTATTTGCGGCATCTCGGAGAGAGAGGTTAGGGTTTCGCTTGAAACTACCGGCAACTCTCTTTGTCGTCTCAGCGGCTTCCGGTTTTCGATTTCCCCCCGATCCAGAATTCCTGGCTGTCGACAAACGTTCCCCAAACACTTTAATTACATTTGTAACGGTTGATTTGGCAACTTTTAGCGATTTTGCCAGCTTTGCGTGCGAGTAGCTCGGATTTTCGCGATGCGCGAGCAAAATTTTGATACGCTGCTCTTCTTGCTTGGACGGCATTTTGACAACTGAAGAGTGAATTCCAAAATCGAAATAGGAGCAACATTCTACACACACACACCTTCAAAATGAGGGGTGTTCAGGTTTTTTAAATGCAAAATTGAAAGAAATACGTCAAGTTTATATTGACCAAATTTTGACCGTATCACCCTTTAGAAACAAAATTTTGACTTAATTTTCTATAGAAATAAAATTTTGACTAAATTTTCTATAGAAAAAAATATTTCTATAGTAAAAAAATTTTGAATAATTTTTTTATAGAAATAAAATTTTGACAAAACTTTTTATAGAAATAACATTTTGACAAAATTTTCTATAAAAAGCAACTTTGAAAAAATTTTCTGTCAATATTCCACATATGTATATGGCCTTAAAATAAAATTAAAAAAATAATAATTTCGGGTATTAAAATGGATCGATCCAGCCCATCTGCTAGTCTAACATTCTAGGAAACATCAAAAGAAAGCCGTAATTGGAAGTTGATTTTCATTTACAATCATGCTGCACATTGATCGAATGAATAACGCAATGGAAACTAATTTGCGTAAAAACTAGCTTAGTTACAAAAATGTGAAGTGTTTTAAAAAATTTGGTTTAGCCGGAGTCGGAGTCGAGCAAAATTTTTACGACTCCGACTCCAAGACTCCGGCTCCACAGCCCTGGTTTTAACCGTACACAAACTTTAATTGTATATTTCCAATGTATGAAGTTTTCGTTAGCCGGTGAAAACGTGTTAGAAAAGACATGTATTTCAATATGTATTTTTCTATATTTTCTATAGAAATAAAAGACTCCGACTCCGGCTCCACAGCCCTGGTTTTAACCGTACACAAACTTTAATTGTATATTTCCAATGTATGAAGTTTTCGTTAGCCGGTGAAAACGTGTTAGAAAATACATGTATTTCAATATGTATTTTTCTATATTTTCTATAGAAATAAAATTTTGACTAAATTTTCTATAGAAAAAAATATTTCTATAGTAAAAAAATTTTGAATAAATTTTTTATAGAAATAAAATTTTGACAAAATTTGCTATAGAAATAAAATTTTGACAAAACTTTTTATAGAAATAACATTTTGACAAAATTTTCTATAAAAAGCAACTTTGAAAAAATTTTCTGTCAATATTCCACATATGTATATGGCCTTAAAATAAAATTAAAGAAAAAAATAATAATTTCGGGTATTAAAATGGATCGATCCAGCCCATCTGGTAGTCTAACATACTAGGAAACATCAAAAGATAGCCGTAATTGGAAGTTGATTTTCATTTACAATCATGCTGTACATTGATCGAATGAATAACGCAATGGAAACTAATTTGCGTAAAAACTAGCTTAGTTACAAAAATGTGAAGTGTTTTAAAAAATTTGGTTTAGCCGGAGTCGAGCAAAATTTTTACGACTCCGACTCCGTCTCCACAGCCCTGGTTTTAACCATACACAAACTTTAATTGTATATTTCCAATGTATGAAGTTTTCGTTAGCCGGTGAAAACGTGTTAGAAAAGACATGTAATTCAATATGTATTTCATGTGTTGTAGGTAGTTTGCCGACTAATATTTAAATTATTGAGTGTACGTGTGATTGTGTGAATATTTATCTATTGTTGCCGGTCCCCTTCGCCAAGTCTCTTCGCAGCAGTTAACAATGCATTTGCTTTTGTAATTGGTGCTATTGCTGTGCTGCATCAGTTTACACGGTTTATTAATTTACACATTTGTTTTTCTTTGTGTATCGTTGTTGTTGTTGTTTTAACACACTTCATTGTTGTGAATGGGCGTGAAAAAAAGTAATCATATGAATGGATTATAAAACAACAAATAAGCAAAGCAGCAAGACGTAATCCGGCTTTCCAATACGTCTGTTATTCATTCAGACATATAGACAATTGTGCGTGCTAATGTCTGTCCCCATCTATACAATAGTTCGCATCAATTCACACCACCCTCTCATCGAGTTATTAAATTTATAATTTAATAAACACCCGATAGCTTTATGTGATTTGATTTATTTGTTCACCATGGACCATGAACATTTAAAACCAAATAATACATTTAAATGTGAAATGACCAATTTGTTATCAATAACACTCTGCGTTATGATCTCAACCGAACAATATGAACAGTTAACTTAAGCATTGTTATCTTTTATACTAAATAATAATAATTTGTGTGCATTATAATTTACTACTTTCTAAGCATGTCATTATGAGCTGACAACATAGTTCACAAAGTTTTTGGTAATGTTGGGAAGTTACAAACAAATATGAAAATTATTTATTTTTTTTGTTATTATTTAATTTTAGCTATTTAGGCCTAAATTATTTTTGAAATAAAACTCTTTTATTTCATATTCTTCCTTCTTATTTATTTATCATTTGTTATAAATTAAAAAAAAAAAAACACACACACACCAGTTAAAGAACCAGTTACAAATGTAATCTTCTTTAAAAGATATTTACAAATACTGGCATCACAGCTGCCAGTATTTCTAAGAATATACAATATGATAAAAAAAGTAGTTTAATATATATATATTTCAAATTAGCTTATTGTCATTATAAAAAACTCATAAAGACGACAAATATTATTATTAGCCATTATTAAGTGCTCAAAATACTGCGGCCATACTAAGATGTCTGTTTAGATTAATGAACAGTGTTTGCTGATAAAAAAAAAAACAAGCACCCGACGACGATTGATATACTATATATATATTATATATACAGTGATGGACAAAAATATAGGGTCAACTTTTATGCAAAAAACACTTATCGGTTGATATAAGTCAATATTATTACACTGAGTTTCTGTGTTTCTTTAATTCGAAGGTCTTGCATCGACCCGTTTCCAAAAAAATATATATAAGGCATAGTCGTATACGCGAACTTTCATAATATAGATTTTCATTAGATTCAGTTTTGTATTTATCAGTTAATTTACATTGTAGAAAAAAAGCAACATAAAATCTAATCCTATATTGCATTCTGCAGAGTAAAACTTTGTACCAACTTGTGAGTAGATCACTGCACAGAAAAATTTTCTGATATAATACATCTCGTTTTTCTCTTCCAATCTGATGAAATTTTATCATATTTGAAATTTAACTTTGTAACCACCACCTAAGCCAGTATTCGATTTGTTGAGCGCTCGTAACTTCTGGTTTCCATCGTACACTTCTCTTATTCCTAAATTATTGCCAGCCCCTGTTTCTAAGCTGGGTCATACGAATAACCCCTTCACCGATAGGGTTAACTCTTTGTCCAGTAAGGGCAGAGCACTAAGCAAGGTAGTGTTCCAAGTAGAGGTGTGCACGTGAGTAATATTTTACTCACGCTCACGCACACTCACACTCACGACGGAGAAATCTTATTCACGCACACTCACGCACGATATTTTTTGGTAGGACTCACGCTCACGCACGCTTACGAAAAGAAAATTTGTACTCACGCACGAAAATCTTTCAAATGTCGTGACTCACGAAAAATGTCGTGACTCACGAATAATTTTATGAAGCTATGAAAATGCTGCTTTTCAAGCCACAGGTACAGATGGCTTGCCAAACCAGATATTTCTTTGCGAACTTTGACAGTTTTATGTGCTTGAAAATATCTGCTACCTTTCCCCTTCCTTTTGCCGTATAAAACTCCTGTCCCGGAAGCTGCTTGTAGTCGGCTTTGACGTAGGTTTCGTCGTCCATTACCACGCAGTCAAACTTCGTCAGCATCGTCGTGTACAGCCTCCGGGATCGCGCTTTGGCCGACGTATTTTGTTTATCATCGCGATTTGGAGTCACTACCTTCTTGTAAGTCGATAGTCCGGCTCGTAATATATTGTTAATTGGGCCAGGTTTGGCTTTGTATATATTACTTTGGAGAATAATAAATGAAAATGAAATGAAATTGGGGACAAGAGCCAGAAAAATACTGGCAACACTGCTTCTGTGCTCTCAATTCTAGGTTCCCGTTCATTATTTCCACTGCCCTCCTGGCTGTCGTCCTAATCTTCTTGAGTAGTTCTCCAGACTTTTTCTTTTTCAGCTCGGCCCGCATTGCCTCTATTGACTTTACGTTCATTCTCCTAAGATCTTCAAATTGCTTGCAGCCATGGCGGCATCGCTTTTGATCTGAAACTATAGATCTTAAGTTCAGCATCGTCTATAATTTCTCTGGTTGACGTAGTTTTCATTGTTCCAATAATGCCAAGACAACACGTTCGATGAACCCGTTTTAAAATGTCTATGTTGCACATCCTCTCCATCGATGGATTGGCTTAAATACTCTCTCGTGTATCTATTGCGTCACCTTTGAATTCAGGACCCATTTAGAGTCCACCGCTCTTCTGCACAGTGTTTAACATCTGTAGGATTTCTCAGTCTTCCCTTGGATGTGGCGCTTCGAATTTAGTTTCGTGTAACCACCATACAACGATGTTTCTCTAAGTAGTTTACCGCAATGTGGAACGTCCTTCAGACTCGGCCATAAAACGGAGGTCCCTTTTCATTGAGCTAAACATAGAATGGGACAGCACTCTGTGATAAGAGAGAAGTTCATAACTGTGGTATCGCAATGGACAGAATAATATAAGTGAGCCACTATACCTAACCTAGTGTTTCCAAACATTCTGCAAAGATCTATTGCATTTGCAATCAAGAGAAGAATGTCAAAGCTAACACTGACATAAAATCCAAATAAAACATTGACCCCCTCTCAAAGAAAACAAACATATCAATTGATAAAAAAACTAAAATAATAGACAAAAATTCTATTGTTATAATGTTATTCGGTAAGACTACACTGCAAATATTTTTTTTGATACAAAGACGACATAAGATATCTATAGCAAATGCCGAAAAGTATCCTGCTCAGGAAAATTTGAAATAGATAAATGTAGACGTCCTATAAAAACGTAAACCTTAATATAATGAGGGATTTCTATTTCTGGAGTGGGACAATGATCATGGATCCTGGAGGGAGTGGATACCAATTCGGACTAAAAAGGGGATGATACCAATTGGAAATGCTTCTTAAATAGATATACACTACACACAAAAATTTTTTTTCTGATTCAATCACGAAATTAATTGATCCAATTAAATTTTTAATTGAAATGTCTTTAATCACAGAAATGAGAATATCAATTTTAAAAAATTAATTGACAGTCAATTAAAAAATTAATTGATCCAATTAAAAAATTAATTGATACTATTATTTTGTGTGATTGATTTTTAATTCAATTAAAAAATTTGTTGAATCAATTAAATTTTTAATTGAATATTTCTTAAAACTCAATTAAGATTTTAATTGGAAAAATTTTCGTGCAATTTTTTTCTGTGTAGAGGTGTGCACGTGAGGAATATTTTGTTCACGCTCACGCATACTCACGACGGAGAAATCTTATTCACGCACTATATTTTTTGGTAGGGCTAACGCTCACGCACGCTCACGAAAAGAAAATTTGTATTCATGCACACACACACAAAAAAAATTTTTCTGATTCAATCAAAAAATTAATTGATCCAATTAATTTTTTAAGTGAAATGTCTTCAATCACAGAAATAATAGTATCAATTAAAAAATTATTTGAAGGTCAATTAAAAATTTAATTGATCCAATTAAAAAATTAATTGATACTATTAATTTTTGTGATTGATTTTTGTTTCAATTAAAAAATTTGTTGAATCAATTAAATTTTCAATTGAAAATTTTTTAAAACTCAATTAAAATTTGAATTGAAAAAATTTTCGTGAAAATTTTTTCTGTGCACGCACGAAAATCTTTTAAATGTCGTGACTCACGAAAAATGTCGTGACTCACGAATAATTTTGTGAGTAATTTATATACAGAACCTAACTGAAAACATGAGTACACACAAAAAAAATTTTTTCTGATTCAATCACGAAATTAATTGATCCAATTAATTTTTTAATTGAAATATCTTCAATCACAGAAATGATATCATCAATTAAAAAATTAATTGGCAGTCAATTAAAAAATTAATTGATCCAATTAAAAAATTAATTGATACTATTAATTTGTGTGATTGATTTTTATTTCAATTAAAAAATTTGTTGATTCAATAAAATTTTTGATTGAAAATTTTTTAAAACTCAAGATTTTAATTGGAAAAATGATCGTGAAATTTTTTTCTGTGTATGATTCAAATCGAGAGCGTTATAAAACTCTTTACACCTAGGATATCACAAAAATTATAAATGGTAAGCGGGATTATTTTCGTGAGCCTGTTTTTTCCGAAATTCCTTACTCACGCACGCTCACCAAGATATTATTTTCGTGAATCACGCTCACGCACGACATTTGGTTGGTTAATCACGCTCACGCACATTCACGCCGTTGCCCTCAGCGTGAGTCACGAACGTTTTCGTGAGACACGACAATTTCGTGTCACGTGCACACCTCTAATATACACAGAGGACAATTATACAAAGCACACTTGGTGTGTGTGGCAAACAAAAAATAATTGAAGGATAGCATCGATGATATCAGACAAATGTAATAGAAAATATTCTTCCATTCAATTGGATAAAAAAGGAGAAAAAGGATTGAATTATGGAAAAAGTGGGCAATGAAATCTCATAAACCTATTCGGAAATTATTATTTATTGACCTTGAAGGCTTTATATTACAATCACTAGAAAGAAAGAAAGGAAGAAATAATGAATGAAATATATATGTATCACATTAGACGAAATAAATTTCATTTGTATTAAGTAATTAAATGCTTAAGATCGCCATCAGCCACTCATTGTAAACACACAACAAATCTATATCAAATTTCAAAACTGTTAGAATTCAACCGCAAAATAATGATTATTGTACAATTGATAAACGGAAAGTGTAAACTACAAATCACTACCGTACGCCAATTACAATAATACACCAACCAAACCACCACCGTTACCACAACAGGCCACAACCTCAACAAGAAATAAACACATGAACGCCACACAGTCTATCGACGCGAATAGAGGGCTTGAAGAAAAACAAAAACGAAATTGAATTACAAATGCTGGGATGGTGAGTAAGTCGAAAAATTAAATCAAATTTGTTATCATGACATAAACACTCTCTTTATAAATACTTAAATACAATTTAACACGAAACCCTATCATCATTAGTGTATAACGAAATACAATGAGACGCAAAACATCAAGTACTTTAAAATTATACATTTCGTGCATACACTTAGAATAAATAATTTTCAGTATGGCAGAAAATTATTTATTAGTACTGAGATGTCAGCATGATTTTTTTTTCCAATATATGGAAAACAAGGGTCCGTGTATGAAGTAGGATTGAATAGCATGTGCTCGGAGACAATAGCAGAACCGGATAAAAAATAGTTAACTGCTAAATGACAAAACCACAAGTCGCCTGCCATGCATTTAAGACTATTCGACTCGGGTCGGGTTTTTCGTAACTGGGAGTCAGTTATGTTACTGAGAAGAGACGTTTCGTCCATTACTCAATTTTAGGAACATGGACAAATTTTTTGACTTCTGTTTTTCTACAAATTCGACTTTGGTTTCTGTTCAAATTGACTTTTAATGGCTGGTTGGTGGTTTATATGCCTATTTTAAGCTTCATGAAAAGTCGAGTCGTAGGCTTTTGAAAACCATGCCGTTTTAAGATTTTAAAAAAAACTTTTTCGCCTTTCTCAAACTTTGGAAATTTATTATTGCAAATCTTGATCATTTCTTCTACCCAGCAAAAAAAATTGTTGAAGTTCTTCTAAAGGCACAACTTTAAAAGCACTTCAAAAAATGCCGTTTCAAAAGATGTTTTTTTTAACTACACAGGAAGTTATTTTGAATTAATTTTTTAAAACTCGCTTTTTTTCATATTTTTAATAAGAAATTTTATTTTTTTTTGTTTCAAATTGGTTAAAAAGAGGGAAAGAATTAATAAAATGATAAAAATTATTTAAATTTTATGAAAAAAAAAAAATCTAAACCCATTCAAGTAAAATTGCAAATTTTTCAAAATATTTGAGGTCAATCTTTTTAAACAGAAAGCATTAAAAATTAGAAAGCATTAAAAATCATAAAAAACTATAAAAAATATTTATTTGTCAAAACATGGCACACACCTTAAGAAGTGATGCAAATTCAGTGCAACGGTTGTTGAAATGGTGGACATCCGTCCTAAAGGGTGATACGGTCAAAATATGGTCAAGGGAGAACGCGTGTAAATCGGTGAAATCGTTTATTTAAAAAATCAAATTAAATTTCTTTTTCAAGTTCAATTAGTATAAAACTCAGGAAAAATATTCAGTTAGGCTTTCGCTTTTCCAAATCCGAATTGCCGGGCCTCACGCTTGACACCTGCCATCAGATTTTGTACAGCCACCTTGTCCACCTTCTTCGCCGCAGAAAGCCAGTTTGCCTTGAACTGCTGCTCGTCCTTAGCAGTTTTTTGGTCTTCTTTAGGTTCCGCTTGACAATTGGGCGGAGCTCTGGCGTGTTGGGAGGGTTCTTGTCCTTGGGAACCACCTGCACGTTGTTGGCGGCGTACCACTCCATGGCCTTTTTACCGTAATGGCAAGATGCCAAATCCGGCCAAAACAGTACGGAACAACCGTGTTTCTTCAGGAAAGGCAGCAGACGTTTATTCAAACACTCTTTCACGTAAATTTCTTGGTTGACAGTCCCGGAAGCTATGAAAATGCTGCTTTTCAAGCCACAGGTACAGATGGCTTGCCAAACCAGATATTTCTTTGCGAACTTTGACAGTTTTATGTGCTTGAAAATATCTGCTACCTTTCCCCTTCCTTTTGCCGTATAAAACTCCTGTCCCGGAAGCTGCTTGTAGTCGGCTTTGACGTAGGTTTCGTCGTCCATTACCACGCAGTCAAACTTCGTCAGCATCGTCGTGTACAGCCTCAGGGATCGCGCTTTGGACGTCGTATTTTGTTTATCATCGCGATTTGGAGTCACTACCTTCTTGTAAGTCGATAGTCCGGGTCGTTTTTTGGCTCGATGTACGGTTGTAGACGATACACCCAGCTTATTTGCGGCATCTCGGAGAGAGAGTTTAGGGTTTCGCTTGAAACTACCGGCAACTCTCTTTGTCGTCTCAGCGTTGATTTGGCAACTTTTAGCGATTTTGCCAGCTTTGCGTGCGAGTAGCTCGGATTTTCGCGATGCGCGAGCAAAATTTTGATACGCTGCTCTTCTTGCTTGGACGGCATTTTGACAACTGAAGAGTGAATTCCAAAATCAAAATAGGAGCAACATTCTACACACACACACACCTTCAAAATGAGTGGTGTTTTTTAAATGCAAAATTGAAAGAAATACGTCAAGTTTATATTGACCAAATTTTGACCGTATCACCCTTTATGACAAGCCCATGTTAAATTCATCGCTACTGCGCCAATTTTGCACCACTTCCGGATTCAAAAAGAACATTTTCACTACTTTTTTGGCGACGCTTTTTTTGCTGGGTAATGATTCGTCGATAGCCTTGCTGCAAGTAGAGGATGCTGATGATAAAAGTTCCAAAATGTTCGTCGATCTAACCGTCATGCAATCTAGAAGGTTTTGTCCGAATCATTTTTTTCTCTTTTGTTGAAGGTACTCTGCAGCTTGGTCGACAAAGCTCTATGACAACCCCATGTAAAATTAATTGCAGATTTTTCAAATCATATAACAATTTTTAAAATTTGAAAAAATTCGAAAAATCGACTTTTCCAAATTTTCGCAAAAGTTGGAAAATCGATCCTCATTACAATCTCTAAAGCAAATTAGCATTATTTCGGATCACAAAGAGGGACCCAAACCAATTGTTTGGTTGCTCTTTTTTTCTACTGGGTTACTAATGCCCATGCGACATTTGGAAATGACTTCTATGTCAGCGTTGTCGACAATAGTCGTTTACGATAAATATACTTAGTGCACGGTAATAAATTGCTTTTGCGATACTTTTGTCATCAGGCTTCAGTAGAAAATTAATTCTACCCATTTTCCAGTCATTTATTTTTTTTAAAGCATGTAATTTTAAGCCTATTTGGTTGAATTATGTAATTACAATGAACTACATTCAATAATCGTATGCATTAAAATATTAAGATTTATAAAATAAAGCTTTGGTATAAATAATATTAAATTTTTTTATTCTATATGAAAAAAATTTTTAAAATAAATAAAAAAAAAATTTCAAAAAGCAAGATTTTAGGATAAATTCATTGATATTTGAAAGAATACGGTATGCATAGAAAACTGTACTGTTTTATGGGGAAACTGATCAAGCAAAATTGAACTTAATTGTAATCCATATTTTTGAGATTTCCATAACACGTTGATAATAAAAACAAAAATGAATTAAAAGTGAAGAAAAAATCATTGGAGCAAAATCATTAATTAAACTGTAATTCATTCTTAATTGGACGAAAAGTTTATTCTCCTTTAGTTTGTATTGTACTTATTTGTACGGTCTTCAATATTTTTTCCCACGTTTGTGTCATAACGTTTCTAAGACATAGTTGGAGTAAAAATGGGGAAATTTAAAAATAAACTAAAACAAAATAATGTTTTGAAAATAAACATAAGTTAATGTACCATCCCGAAGATTAAGAAATTTTGAAGTTTTTCATGTTCCTTGTCATAGAACTAGCTACGCTATGAATGAGCCCATCACCAGATTTCTTACAGAATGTAATAGAATAAGTTTGCTATACGACGTAGACTTTTCTTTGAATATTAATCAATTTAAGAACTTGTTAAACACAATTTATTATTAAGCATTAGTGTGTAAGGAATATTTTCCCTAGACGAAATAAATAAATAAATAAATTGTAGTATCAATTTAATAACTGGCTTTGTTTCTGTGTACAAAATAAACTTGAAACATATTCATGAAAGCTTCCACATATCAAACTACTACTCCTACTGTGAAAGTACACGCTCACAAAAAATCGCTTCTGTAACATATACTCCCAAACATATTTTGCTTCAAGCATATACTTTTTTGGGTATTGCCCAAACATTTATATGTTTGATCTCTTCCAATATATAATATGTTTGAAAGCATATTGGTCTAAACAATATATGTTTGGGTAGTCTAAGTTCCAAACATTTTGTATTTTTGCATCCAAATTCAATAATGTTGTCTTCCAAAACAACAATATGTTATTATATGAACATATAATATGTTTGGAAGCATTTTGCACCCAAAATTATTATATGCTTAAAAAAAATTCTCAAAATTTTATTTATTTATTTATATATTTACAATCATAATGAATTATGAAAATAAACAGGTAATATAGGTGCTGACAACATAGGTTTTCGACCTGAATGCTCAAAATTTTGTTTCTGCCCAATTGTATATTCCCCCACATCTTTCGCACTATGTATGATTTTTTTATTTTAATTTTACCTTTTGCCGGACGGGGATTCGAACAGCGGACCACACAGTTTGTAAGGATCAAAGAAGTAGCTGATCAATTGCCCAAGGAAAAATAAAATGTTAATTTTGTAATAACAAGCAACAACCACCAACTTAATTCAATATCGCTCCCTGTTAAATAGCGCTCCAAGCTACTAAACACATATATGTTTATAGGCTATTTCTAAATTAATATATGTTTGCATCCAAGCATATTATATTTACAAACATTTTATGTCCCAAACATAATATGTTCTAACATATTAACATATATGTCCCAAACATGTTATGCTAGTTTATGAACATTATATGCTTGCACTCAAAAATATTGTGTTTAAAAATTTGTGTTCCAAACATATAATGTTTATAGCCAAACATATGAAAAACAGTCTTTTTCAACCGTGTACATAGCCTCTGGTTCATAACAACGCCCACATTCTAAGCCTAATTGTAAAGTATATAAAATATAGGAAGAATGAACTGTTTAAAGTCGAGCAATTACTAAATCTAATTGGTTTAATTAACTTTGTGTTTGATGCTGCTAAACTTTTTTGAGTGATACCACGCAGAAACCCTATTCGTTACAAAAGGTAGTATTGGTTCAACTACAAATATTTCATAAAAACTAATAATAATCATTAATAATCAATAAATATAATATCTACACCCTCAAAAAAAAAAAATTGCTTCAAAACATAGTTAGCAGGAAGCACATATATTATTGGATATTGCCGAAACATTATTATGTTTGTTTTATGTGACTATATGATATGTTTGGATGCGTTTTGAGCCCAAAAATATTATATGCTTGGAATAATTTTTACCCAAAGAAGATTGTGCTCAAAAAAAAAAAAATATTTCTGCTTAATTGCATATTCTCTCACATCTTTCTCACTTCCACGATAATTTTTAGTTCTTAGGACCTTTTTCTGTAATGCAAACAATGCTGAAGAAATTATTCAATTTTATAAATTAGTTAAATTTTACCTTTCGCCTGGACGGAGAATCGAACCGAAGACCATATAGTTTGTAAGCCAACACACTATCCACGGGGCTACGTATCTGTTATAGTCACCAATAGACAATTATCTTTATAAGTTACATTTATATAGCATAGTTTGCATCGCCCACGAGCCGATGCAAACAAAACATTATTCAACAGAAATATACTTTTTTTGGCCACGTGGAGCAATGGTTAGCATGTCCGCCTTGCATGCAAAGGGTCCTGGGTTCAATCCCAGCTCCGACCGAACACCAAAACAATTTTTTTGTTTATATACAGTGCACTCGCGGTAACGTGAACACCGCCTAACGTGAACTGCGTATAACGTGAACACGCTTTTTCTTACACTAACTACTCCGCAACGCTGAAAAACATGAAATTTGACGTTAAAGGCAGATTCACAATGCCAAATACAAATACACTTACGGGATTTTTTAGTGATCTAGTTTGACTTTTTTCGTGAATTTTATTTATTAATTTAAATTGCTTTATAATTCCATACCCACTGATATTTTTCCGATCTCTTTTTTTTTAAATTTTTTCATGAAATGAAATTAAGTTTTTAATACTAATAATAACAAAAATAAAAGACTATCGTTAGCTGTGTGGCAAGTGGCACCGTCCTGCTGAAACCACATATTGTCCACATCCATATCTTCCAATTCGGGCCATAAAAAGTTCGTTATCGTCTCACGATAGCGAACACCATTCACAGTAACTGCCTGACCGGCCTCATTTTGGAAAAAATACGGCCCGATGATGCCGCCAGCCCATAAACCGCACCAAACAGTCACTCTTTGTGGGTGCATTGGTTTTTCGACAAACACTCTTGGATTCTCATTCACCCAAATGCGGCAATTCTGTTTATTGACGAATCCACTGAGGTGAAAATGTGCCTCATCACTGAAGATGATTTTCTTCGAAAATTGATCATCCACTGTTGCCATTTCTTGGAACCATTTAACACGTTGTTGGATTGTGTATCTCTATGGTTCAAATTGAGTAAGTCTGAAATAGAGAAATGTCAAATAAAATTCGGAAAAAAACTTGGCGTTTAGGTGTGGTTTACATTCAACATCGGCCCTTACAATTTAACCACCCTTTAGTAAGAATGGGTTTTATTCTCTTGGGTAAAATTAGTAGAAGTGTACACGTTCACGAATTTATCATTAATTCAGCGGTTTAAAACTAATGAAAACGAGAGATATTTATATTTTCTAATTCTAGTGCAATTGTATTTGTTGATCATTAATCAGCTGATAATTGCAAGTTTTTTTCTGGGAAAAATGTTTTTACTGTGAAATGTAAACGAAGGACTGCCAGTAAAAATTTGTGATAGTAATCAAAATGTATCGAGTACGCAAACAGAGCTAATATGTTTTAAATGTTGTTATAGTCTTACAGAAGTAGAATTAAAATGAATACCATTAAAACAATATGCACTTTATGTGTGAAAATGTAATTTTTGATACAAAAAAATTTAGCTTTTTTTCTAGCTATTTTTTTTTAGAATTTTTTAGCTTTTTTTGGCAAATCTAGCGGTTTTTGGTGAAACAATTCTGGCAACGCTGATGCTACGTCACGTTCCGCCATTTCTACACTCAGAGAAGAAATATGTTCACCCTAAACATGTTTTAAGAGCAAAATGTTATTTTTGGGTGGTGACCATGTAACATGGTTTTCGCAACCATGTTATTTTCTCGAAAATCATGTATCTGATTTCGGCAAGCAGGTTATATTTGACGAGAAAATAACATTTTAGTGACAAACATGTTACATGGTCACCATACAAAAATAACATTTTGCTCGTGAAACATGTTTGAGGTGATCATATTCCTTCTCTGCGTGTACCCTCAGAGACAGTCCACCTAATTCTCTCTAGCCAATTTAATATAATTTTAGTTCATGAAAATTTAGTTGATTTTAGTTAAACTTTGCCAAATATTATTAAATTTTCCTTATATTAATTGCTATGAATTAAATAATAATTTGGTTCACCTTTTAATAAAATTTTTCAATTTTTATCATGCTGGAATGTAAAATTTATATTTGACAGAAAGTGACATCTAGGTGCCTTAACTTGTTCTATTTACTCCTAAGCGATGCTTAGGATGCTATATGCTAAACTAATTCTATTTTAGTTCATGCCATCATTACCTTTTGAGAAAATTTCCTTGACTGTAATACTTTGTTGTATACGTTAGTTAAATTAACTAAAAAAGGAGAAAAAAAAATTATACACAAATGAAGCAGTGTCTCCCATAAAATAGTGTAGAAATTCTTAAATTTTGTAAATTTTACCAAAAATGTGTCCATCTTGAACTTCATATGGCACTAAAGATTTTTTTGCAATTATATTTCATGTTAGCCTGATACCGAAACAGGCAATTAACGTCCAAATGCATTATATCTAATTGTACAATTATTAATCGAGCTTTTATGGACAGATTTAGATTAAGGAACATGATTAATAGAGTCATTGAAAAGAAAACGCCAGATACAAATCTATACACGCCTGGACTGTACATGTTTCGATTCGGGCGAATGAATCTTTCCACAGCCTTTAGTATAGATCTGGCTGGGAGAGATAACACAATTTTGGGCCCTTTATGCTAACTCCTTATGGAGAAAACATTTGGGAATTTTTCCTCTTACAAATTGAATCATCTTTTCTCCCACTGTACATCATCTTTTCATATAACTACAAGTCCCTTATAAAATTTGTAAAACCCCTTGCAAAATTTTTTGTAAAATTTTTTTGCAATTTTCAATTCCAATTTGGTCCCTCAAACTATGAATTTTTTTTTAACAAGTAGAAAAAAATAATTGCCCCTAATAAATTTTCTTTAATTTTTCGAAAAATATTTACTTACTTTTGTGAAATATGCGTGACATCTGTGTTTTTAATAAAGTTTTGTAAACATTTTCTAAAATTCCTTCCTGGTGAGTTCACAGTTTTTTTTAGTGTAATCTTAGATTTAGAAAACAGACTTACAAACTATTATTGACAAAATTGTAATAATTTTCAAAATTTCTCTACCAAAATAATCTTCTCTTTGATTCTTTCAAACATACTTATAATGACAATCCAGCAATGTGAATTGGTTAAGAGATTTGATAACATAATATAAAAGCAATCAAACGAAGGATGAATGCAAATGGAGTATAAAACACAAAAAAAAAAGAAACAATATTGAAGGTGGTATCTACAACGACAATCTGTTTAACAGCTTTATGAGCAAATCCAACATAAATCGGATGAAATGCCAGTGGCGTTTTGCAGTGCTATGGCTTCCATCAACTAAACTTACTCAACCTTTATTAAATCCCCATGTTGTTGTTATTGTTTGCTGCTGTTGCTTTTTCCCCATAAACCTATCATGGCTGCTCTTCGTCATGTACCGACTGTTATGCTACTGTGTTGCCAACTTTGTGTGTTTTTTTGTTAGTTTTCTGTATTAAAATAAACCAAAGAATTCAATTCATGTTCGGTGAAATGTTTTTTTTTTTTGTGCAACATTTTTTTTGTACATACGAGGGCGGTTCGGAAACTTCTTAGCCTTTCAATGAAAGAGAATAGTTAGTTTTTCAAAAATATTTTTATTTTTCAATATAATCTCCTGAAACTTCAATACACTTAGACCAACGCTTTTCTAGCAATTCTATCCCTTGATTAAAATAGTTTTCCTCAAGGTCTTCAAAATAGTGGTTTACAACTGTAATTGCATCTTCATTTGAGGTAAAACGCTTGCCAGCAAGCAATTTTTTTTTTAGATTTGGGAACAAGTAAAAGTCACTGGGAGCTAAATCAGGAGAATAAGGTGGGATGTCAAGCAACTCGTACTTTAATTCGTTGATTTTAGGCATTGTTAAAACAATCTTGTGCGCTGGTGCGTTGTCTTGATGAAAAATAATTTTTTTGTGTTATAAGCCAGGACGTTTTTCTCGAATTTGTACATTTAATTGATCCAAAAGGTTGCAATAGTACTCTGCATTTATTGTTTTACCCTTTTGCAGATAGTCAATCAATAAAATACCTTTGAAGTCCCAAAAAAACCGTTGCCATAACTTTACCAGCCGATTGAATTGTTTTTGCCTTCTTTGGGGCACTTCCTCCAGCTTCAGTCCATTGTTTGGATTGTTCTTTTGTCTCTGTAGTATGGTGGTGGATCCATGTCTCATCAACAGTTATGAAACGACGCTTAAAATCCATTTTACTTCGCTTAAAACGATCCAAACAAGCTGGAGAAATGTTCATTCTTATGCGTTTTTGATCGACTGTTAACAAATGCGGCACCCATCTTGCAGAAAGCTTTTTTATCTGTAGTTCTTCATGCAAAATTAACCCTTTCACTACCGAAATAAACCTAAGGATAAAAACTTTTATTTTTCTTCTGTTTTTACTTGTACTAACAGCAGGTAGAACAAAAATTGTCATTTTGAAATCCTACCTCAATTACTTCAAGAGCTATATGAGTTTGTTCTGAAAACTTGATTCTTGAATTGTGACCAAATGGCCTTACGAAAATAAGCGCAATTTGGTCTATAAAATCTTTCAAAGTGTAAAAAAAAAAATACAAAAAAGAACCCGTAAAAGTATCGGCTATAGTTTTTGTATAAATGCCCATTTACTAGAAACATACAGTACAAAAATTGTCTCAAATTTTCGTATTTTTCGTTTATTGTTAAAAAAGTTTATAAAATAGTATTTTAGACCTCACCAATATGGACAATATTTATAACATATTTAGATTAAAGCCTCTACTTTAAAATAACATCGAGAAATAAATCGAAACTAAGTGGGAAAATAGAATTTTGTGTCTTTTTCGAATGTCCTTCTAAGTGGACATCGGTAGTGGAAGGTTTAAATGGACTCGATCATTTGAGATGGGGGCTATATAAAGGTTTGTCCCAAATACATACATTTAAATATCACTCGATCTGGACAGAATTTGATAGACTTCTACAAAATCTATGGTTTCACTGGAGTGTGGAACGCCGTTCGGACTCGGCTATAAAAAGGAGGTCCCTTGTCATTGAGCTTAACATGGAATCGGGCAGCACTCAGTGATAAGAGTGAAGTTCACCACTGTGGTATCACAATGGACTGAATAGTCTAAGTGAGCCTGAACATCGGGCTGCCACATAACCTAACCTAACCTAACATTACCCCAAACACATTTTGCTTCAAGTATATATATTTTCAGGATTGGACCAAACAGAATATTTTTGGTTATTTTTAGATGTGTTCTAAAATGGGCTTTCAAGGTATCTCAATATACAAATAAAAAGACTTTATTTCATATTTACATCCGACGTTTCGTTGGTGATTTCCAACTTCTTCTGGGATGAATTTTTTTATTGAAATATTTAGTCTTTGTCATAAAAATTAATTTTAGAATTGTAAAAAGCCACGGCACAGGAACACCACGACATTAAACAAATATTTAAAACAATTTCAAAAATAATTACAAAACTAAATTAAAATATCACAGATGTTTTTCCTTATGACTACGATCATGGAAGATTGGACGTAAACTGGACGTTCAAATATATTATGTTTCACCTTAGGGCATACACTGGTATTAAAAAAATTTAATGACATTTTCTTTGTATGGATATATTTTTAAGGCGCCAATTGGTTACTTCCATTATTTTAATTGCAGCATACTCTCTAGGTCTCTCTTTCTAAACACATATATGTTTATAGGCTATTTCCAAATTAATATATGTTTGCATCTAAGCATATTATATTTACAAACAGTTTATGTCCCAAAACTTTATATGTTCTACCATATTAACATATATGTCCCAAACACGTTATGCTAGTTTATGAACATTATATGCTTGCACCTAAAAATATTGTGTTAAAAAAATTTGAGTTCCAAACATATAATATTTACACCCAAACATATGAAAAACAGTCTCTTTCGTCTGTGTACAATGGATTTTCATTTATTCTGTTGTTAAAATAGAATAAAATTATTTATTTTTAATTTTTTTCAATAAAAATATTTTAAAGTTATAAAGCAATCTTTTTAGACTTTCTTTTCAAAATCGAATTTTTATGAAATATTTTCCTATAACAATTTTTCAATGTTCATGTATGTATGCTTATAAGAAACTTTTTTTCTTATAAATAGTAATGTATTGTAGGATGATAAGCAGTTGCGGTTATTTTTGACTTTCTTATATCCCTTATATAATTTTCAATTACTTACTATATGTGATTCATTTATCTGAAATTGTATCGGATGTAGAAAAAGCAAATTTGAACAGTTTTAGATCGGAAAGACTTTGGACTTTAAATTTTCTTTACTATTGTTTTTTTTTTTGTTTTTGAATTTTATTTGCGTTTGGCAAAACACGACACATTAGCCTCACTTGAATAGATGAAATAAGTACGTAAAAAAAGATGGAGAAAAAAAAATCTAAAGAAAATAATCTCAACACTCTACAAAACAAATCACTTCATTTTTTTGCCAGCAATAAAAGCTTTCGTCATAAATTCAGTTTTGAGTCTTTTAGTTATTAGTTGCTAAAGTTGCCAAAGTGATTTTTATTTCAACTTTCTTTTGCATTACTTTTCGTTGGTGTTTTGTATGCCCGAATAGCTTCAACTCAATATCGTTTTTTTTCGTCTTTTTGGAATTTCCGTTTGTCTTCATTTATGAGTAACTACATGAATGCATCCACAATTTATTAAAATTTTACATATGTTTTTTCGTGACTTATTGGTTTTTAACTCAATTTTATTCAGTTTAATAATTAATCTTTATTTACTTTAATTTCTTCATCTATATACAGTGCTGTTCAAAACATTATAATGAAAATAAAAGTATTAAAACCAAACTTTTAATACAATGTTGTTGCTTATTATGTAAATTGTTAATGCCTATATTCATAATAATTTACTGAGAGTTTATTGAAGGAATTTGTATGGTAATTGTAGGTTTAAAGTTTACATAAACTTTTATGAATATTGGGGTAAAGATTGAAGGGAATAAGGGAACTAACGATAAAGACTTTTTGATAATTTATAAAATTATTTAAAATAAGAGTTTTCCCCTCTTCAAAACATTTACAACTAATATTAAGTGTCACATATATTTAAAAATAATTAAAGTTTTTGTAACTTTTAACGATAAATGTTAATAGTTGATACTATAGCCATGCCCTTTGATTACTCCTGCGCAACTTCTTGACATTGCACTATGGCTGAAATCGCGATTTTAGCGACAAAAAGTCAAATTTTCAACTTTAAATTTTTAAAATTTTCCAGATGGGGTTTACTAACGAACATACACGCAAAAAAATAATTCTTTCCTCCCAAACGAAATTTTAGACAAACAAAGTTCGTTTCTCATTTGCTTTTCGCTGTAAGGAAGTGTATTTGGAAGAAAAGTATATACTTTTTGTGATAAACGTTTATTCTAAACAATTACATAAAGACTAACTCAAAAAAAAACATTGTTTTCTTGCTAATTGCATTTTCCCTCACATCTTTCTCACATACACGAGATTTTTTAATTCTTAACACCTTTTCCTGTAATACCAACAATGTAGAAGAAATTATACGATTTTATAAATTTTTAAAATTTTTTACCTTTCGCCTGGACGGAGAATCGAACTGCGGACCATGCACTTTATAAGCCAACACACTAACCACTGAGCTATGTACCTGTTATGGCCATCAATAGATAATTATCCATATAAGTTATATTTATATAGCATAGCTTGCGGCGCCCACGAGCCGAATAAGCAAAGTTTATTTAACAGAAACAAACATTTAGTTTGGTACCGTGGAGCAGTGGTTGCTACGTCCAACTTGCATGCCAAGGGTAGTGGGTTCGATCCCTGCTTCGACCAAGTTTTTTTTTTTGTTTTAGTTGGGCACCGTGGAGCAGTGGTTGCTACGTCTGACTTGCATGCCAAGGGTCGTGGGTTCGATCCCTGCTTCGACCAAAGTTTTTTTTTTGTTTTTTAACATATATTCCAGATATGTTCGGAAGATTCCGAAAAAATGTTGAACATTACATTGTACTATATTAAATTTTGAACTGTAAAATGTGTCTTATTAAAGACCTAAAGTCAGAAAGGAACAGTGTTTGATATAAACGAAATGGACTATGTTGTTGTTTCAAAAATATTTTTTTTTTTTATTGAAAAAATAAAAATTTTGTAAGAAACGATTTTTTTGGTGATAAAAGTTTAAAATTTTCGAAGCAATTCAAAAAACTCTAACAAAAGAAAAACGTTTTCGGTACACGTTTTCCAAACGTTTTTTTTCTTTGCGTGTATTGATAGTAAAAAATCAAAATAAATTGTTACTGTTTCGGCAACCCTATTTATGCACAAACAGCCGTTAATGTTGACAAAACTTTTAATAGGTGGTAACAAGAGTAAAGCAGCGCAATTTTTGTAAAATAAAAACTATGTTAGATAAATATTTGTATAAAAAAATATGTAAATATGAGTACTAATATTCAAGGTGAGTAGTTTAGATATATACAAATTGAATTTGCTAAATGTTTCTATTTCGTAGTTATTTTGATGTCTTTTTTTGTGTATACTTTTTTGTGAAATTTTGAAGAGTTTTATCGATTTTCGTGGAGTAAAACTAAAAATGGAAATTGGAAATTTTTACATTTTTATGCCATGGCAAAACTGTCTGCTTCTCCCTGCTAATGAATGAATGATATTTTTTCAGAAACACTCAGGTTTAAAAATTTTGAAATCTGTGAGTTTCTGTTGGCAATTAAGAGAAATGATTCCAATTACATTATAGGAATTACATATTCAAGTCTGACGGTTTGAGATATGCTTAAGTCCTTTGCACGCGTAGTCTTGGCAGCAAATAAAAAGACAAAATTAAAAAAAAAATAGGGTATTCATGTTGAAAAGCCGAAATCAAATTGCAGTGGAAACGGTGATGAAAAGCATTTTTCGCACGAAAGGGAGATCATTTTCTCGCAACGACCTTTTAGCATCTTTTACGGGTATTAATATTGGGTTTTAAAACATTTACACCCAATTTAAATTGCTTTCTCCTCGGAATTTGAAAATGGTACTCAAAAGTCTCGTCGTCATTGCATTAAAACTAGTGAAATATTTTTTACAAAAACATGTATATGGTCCCCGATGTCTGCCACAATATACAAAATATTAGTATATTTATCTCAAAAAGACGAGGTTTCAGTAGTAACTGTAGATTTCCTTGCAGAAAATGACAAGGGACCTCCTTTTTTTAAAGCCGAGTCCGAACGGCGTTCCACAATGTAGTGAAACCACTTAGAGAAGCTTTGAAACTCTCAGAAATGTCAGCAGCATTACTGGGGTGGGATAATCCACCGCTGAAAAACTTTTCCGTCGAGGCAGGAATCGAACCCACGACCTTGTGTATGCAAGGCGGGCATGCTCTACGGTGGCTCCCAATGCTTGGTAAATTTGATTGAAAACGGTTCATATTTAGATATAGCTCCCATATATATCTTTCATCCGATTTGGACTCAAATGGCCTCTAAAGCCAGAGTTTTGAAGAGATTTGCTTCAAATTTTGCACAAGAGGTACGTTTAATGGTATCGTTAAATGTACAAGAGGTACGTTTAATGGTTTGGTTAAAATTGGTTAAGATTTAGATATAGCTCCCATATATATCTTTCGTCCGATTTGAACTTATATGGCCCCTGAAGACAGAGTTTTACCCTAAGTTTCTTGAAATGTTGCACTACACTGTTAGAAAAATATGTTTTTCATATGTTCCGATATAAACAAAATGTGTTTCGGGCACAATTTTAAAACACAATATATTTAAGTGCAAACATGTAATGTTCCTAAAGTAACACTAAATGTTTGGGACATCTATATTAATATGTTAGAATATATTATGTTTGGAGCATGAATGTTTCATAAAAATCATATGTGTGAATGCAAACATATATACATTTACAAATTTCAACTAAACATACATATGTTGTGATATTTTATTCAAAGCGACAGAGAGAAAGAAATAGAGATGGAAACCGGAAGAGTTGACAAAAGATAACATAACACAGCGAAAGAATCAAAAGAGAACAATTTCTGTGAAACCGCTTGTATGTTGTTGCGGTAAACTGTTTTATGATAAGGCCAAAAATTTGATATGCTTAAGTCTAAATATTATTTAATTTGAATAAAGAGAATAGACATTCGGAACCAGGAGAATAGACATTTGAAAAACAAACAGCATATGTTTTCGCCTTGAGAGTAAAATTTAAAAAAATTATAAAAGTGAATAATTTCTTCAACATTATTTGTATTACAGAAAAAGGTGCCAAGAACTAAAATATTTCGTGAAAGTGAAAATTACGAGTATGTTAGGCAATGAGCACAATCGTCTTTGGGAAAAATTCTTCCAAGCAAATGATATTTTTGGGCTCAAAATGCTTCCAAACATATAATATGTTCACATAAAACAAACATATTAATGTTTCGGCAGTATCCAATAATATATGTGCTTCCTGCAAAATATGTTTGGAACATATGTTAAAGAAGCGATGTTTTTGAGGGTGTAGAAATACAATTAGTAGTGTAGTCAAGAGTGGTAAATTTTATTGAAATCGGTTCAGATTTAGATATAGCTCCCATATATATCTTTCGCCCGATTTACACTCTTATGACCACGGGGCCAAAGTTATACTCCCATTTAGGTAAAATTTTGCAGAGATAGCAGATTTATTATTCTAACTATGCATGTCAAATTTATTCAAAATCGGTTCAGATTATATATAGCTTCCATATATATGTACACCAGAGTTGGGGAAATATGGTAGACTGTTTCATATTTTAGACGCATTTTCATTGGGATTTTTCTCTGACTGGATAGTTTCCACAGATAATATATTTAATATGATATTTAAGTGTGACAAGTTTGATCTAATTTGGTTCAGATTTAGATAAAGCCTCCATATATTCGTTCTTTCGGTTTATACAAACAAAATTCCAAAATTCCCAAACTTTACACAAAAATTCTGTGATGATTTCCCCCATATCTTAGTCATATCCTACACACTGTAATGCCAAACTTTCCACAGAACGGTTGAGTTTTAAATAAGGCTCCAAGTCGCTCGACTTGACCAAATAATATATCACAACCCACACTTGACCACATATCTTGGCGAGATCTAACCAATAACTTTGTAGGTTAGGTTAGGTTAAAGTGGCAGCCCGATTAAATTTCAGCCTCACTTAGACTATTCAGTCCATTGTGATACCACATTTAACTAAAAGTACCTATTACATATGGGCACTTCTAGTCTTAACCACTGAACCTTCTCTATTATTTTCTTCTGTTGAACCAAACAGATTGCCCCAAAAACATTAACAAACTGCTTAAGTTAACGTTTTCCAGGTCCGCCAGTAATCTAAAGCTATATGCTCCTAAAATTCGTTTACGCCTTACACAAAAAGCAGGACACTCACACAAGAGGTGTTTAATTGATTCCTTTTCCTCCACATCATGAGAGCTTATACAATAGTCATTATACTTCGCACCTATAGCTTTTGCAAATTCGCCTATCAGGCAGCGACCTGTTATAGCAGATATCAGGAGTGCTATCTGACGCCTTGAGAACACTAGCATATCTAGTGTGCGGTTTAAGTTTAAATGGGGCCATATTTTCTTGGTGTCGATACAACCCTTGCAATTCTCCCATCGAATATTGGCCATCATAACAGCCTTCTCACGTAGTAAGAGCTTGCAGGTGGCCAGAGGCATACCAACAGATTCTAGTTCCCCTGGAATATGTAAGGGAGTTACTAGCCTTGCTAACTCATCTGCTTCGCAGTTCCCCGGTATGTTCCTATGGCCAGGCACCCATATTAGGTGAATATTGTACACTAATAGAAAAAATTACCTTCCATACTCGTGAACGGACGGTGACAAAATGAAACGGAAACGTTCACAAAAAATCAAAACGGAATGTTCATAATTTCGTCCACGGGCGTTCACGATTTCATGAACGGCATCCGTTTTTCATGGGCCATGAAAAGTCTTAAAATAATCATTAGACGTTATTATGGCAACTCCCTCGGTGGTGTAATGTGCTAAGCGACTGTTAACACGTATGGTGCAGAAAACACAGGTTCGAGTCACGCTAGCGGAAATCTTTTTTTAATTTTGTTTATAAAGTCGTAACCATAACATTTTCAGATCATGAACTGGTGGTTGTTGTTTTAACAACGCATGGTGCCATTTTGTCGTTGTCAGCTTGACACCGCCTGTTCTCAGTTTGACACCACATGTGTGTTGATTCACTTTCATGAACGAATCGTTTTGAAATGAGCACGCCGTGCATGATTTTTCTATGAGTGTATTGCTCAGCCATCTCGTTGAGAGATTGACTGCAGTCTATGGCCGTTTTCGAGTTAAGGAACACAGAGCCCAAGGATTTTATTGCAGGTTGACTGTCTGAGTGTATATTAATGCCAATATTTAATAACCTTGTAAAATCGCCATTGATTAGTAGCAAAAAATTGTAAATATTACTCAAATTGTCCTATATCTCGAATACATATGTATCGCTTGATAAATCATAAATGCTTTTTGTACAATTGCATTAAAATTTCTCTCGCTTCATATTTCCCATATTTATACCCTTCACCACTACTGTGGTACAGGGTATAATTTTTTTACTAACATTGTGTTTCATCCCAGTGCGTTAGCCGATTTAAATTTTAATTCTAGAGATTTTGCAGAAGTACAAAAAATTGTCTCGATTATAAGTAACGTCTATTTGTCTCCAAAAAAAGTTTATTTTTGTTTAAACGTTTTTTTTTTTTGTCATAATTGAGCCCAATTGTGTTCACACTTTTCTCACATAGTCTTGGTTATCATCAGATGACATTTTTATTTGCTGTTTTTTTTTCAACCTTCTCATACTCCCCATATTCATATCTGATTTGGTCATTTGAAATTACGATGATTTTATTCTCTCAATGATCAGGAAATATCCGATGAAAGCATACGACGTACACACAAAACAAATTTAACTAATTGCCATTATCGCACATTAAACACGTTTTGTCTCCGCTAACGAATTTTTTTATTCGCCATCAATTATAATTCTTGTTTCGAACAACAGTTTGCGTTTCTTCTATTCGTTTGTAGGTTTGTAGTTTATTATAAGATAATCGAATTAATTTAAATAACTTATAATGCTTTAATCTCTTTTTCGTTTTTTTTTGTTTCTTTCCAGGTAAGCACATAGTCATTAACAATTCAAATAAATAACGGTGAGTTGAATGATTTGGTTGATGGTCGGTCTACATTGCTTAAATGTTCAACATATTAATAATACTAGTCACTTGGCATCGGCGGGCATACATCAATATCAATTTCAACTTGTTAAGCCAATAATAGAGTCGTGGCCTGTCATTCACTCTGTCCGCCTACCCATTTGTGGATAGGGGGAGGAATATACCATAATGTGTTGTGCTAACATCTTGAAATTAATATGAAATGTGTTAATTGCATGCAAATTGGTATATACTACATTTTCCCCCTTTACGTGATGTGTCATTGGCTATATTGTTACCTGTATACAAGTGATTATCTAAAATTTTTGCCACTGAATATTTTAGAATGGATTTTGTTGTGGATCGATATTATTTTCCAATGAAAAAATATAATACTATGAAGTTAATCAGAGTTAAGTTAATTTTTGTAACATTTAATATATTTTCTGAAATTGGAATCTGTCAGTGAGATTGAAAAAATTGGAGTTCAAAATTGTAAGAATGTCTTTAGTTCATGATGGACGCATTTGTAGTAAAATTTAGAAATTTAAAGAAATAATTAACTATTTTGTGAGATATACGAATTTAGTAAATCTTTATGCTTAATTTGTGTACATTTTTTTTCTCCCGTTTTTTAGCGCATTTAACTAAAGTATGCAAAAAATTATTAGAGTAAAGCAAAGTTTTTCTAAACATAATAATTCCATGAACTAAAATAAAGTTAAATTGGCTGTAGTGAAATAGAGAGTTCACTTTTTTTTTGAGTGGACACTAATATTGAGTCCATTATTAAAAAAGAGAAAATCGCTCAATTAGTGTGGGTAATAAATCCAAATTTCTGAAAATAGGGCAAAAATGTAAGAGCTACATGTTGAAGTCTACATACACACAAAAAAAAAAATTCTGATTCAATCACGAAATTAATTGATCCAATTAATTTTTAATTGAAATGTCTTCAATCACAGAAATGATAGTATCAATTAAAAAATTAATTGAAGGTCAATTAAAAAGTTAATTGATCCAATTAAAAAATTAATTGATACTATTATTTTTGTGATTGATTTTTGTTTCAATTAAAAAATTTGTTGAATCAATTAAAATTTTACTTGAATATTTTTTAAAACTCAATTAAAATTTTAATTGGAAAAATTTTCGTGAAATTTTTTTTGTGTGTACGATCGGCTAATACATGTGCATTTGAAATTTGAGCAACATTGGTTAATAAATAAGAGTATTATGGCCAACTTTGGGAAAAACGATCGATGCATATATATGGGACCTATATCTAAATCTGAACCGATTTCAATGATATTTTCAAGATTTGGTTGATATTTACCTCAGAAGGTTACCTTGTGCTAAATTAGAGCACTAAATAAGGCTGTTATGGTCAGAAATAAAGTTATAAGGGGTAAATTTTTGGGAGCTATATCTAAATCTGAACCGATTTGGATTATATTTTGCAGGTTTTTTTTTTTTTTTGATATTACAGGAGATTACCTTGTGCTAAATTTGAGTAAGATCGGTTAATAAATGAGGCCACTATGGGCAAAAATAAGGTAATAAGGGGCAAATTTTTAAAAATCGGGCGCTACATATATATGGGAGCTATATCTAAATCTGATCCGATTTAGATGATATTTTGCATATATAGTCAAATTTTAGTAAGATCGGTTGATAAATAAGGGTTTTATGGCAAAATTTGTGAAAATCGGGCGATACATATATAAGGGAGCTATAGCTAAATCTGAACCGATTTCGATGGTTTTTTGCACATATAGTAAGTACTATAGAAGATTAGATTTGGCTAACTTTGAGTAAGATCGGTTGATAAATAAGGGGTTTACTTACGGCCAATTTTAGCAATATCGGGATATTCATGTATATACACAGAAAAAAAATTTCCGTAGTTAAACTAAAACTAAATTTAACTTATTTTTATTGGAAAAAAGTTATTTTATTATTTTTTTTCGAAATTTTCTACAGCTTAATGAAATCTTACTTTTTTTTTAAGTATGTCTCATAAATTTTATGAGCTAAATGTGGGTATAAAGTTCAATGACCGTACACATAAGTTTAATATGAACTAAAGCAAACAAAATTTTTCGTACGATTCCCAACAATAGTAAGAATGAACTACTGTATGGTTAAAATGGTGATGATGTGGCGCCAATGATTTTCTTCTTTACTTTTAGTTTATTTTTTCTTCTATGAGAGGATGTAATTTCGCGAACTTCAGTTAGAAAGTATAATAGGATATTAAATTTTCCCGGTTTTAACAACGCTTTATGGAAATCTCAAAATGTGGAGTAAAATTTAGTTCAATTTTCGTGCGAGGTAGTTCATTCTTCCTATAAAACAGTTCACTTTTTTTTCGGTGTAGGAGTTGTAGCTAAATCTGAACTGATTTCGATGAAATTTTTCAGGTTTAGTTGATACTACAGAAGGATACTTTGTACTAAATTTGAACCTATTGAACCTATATTGAATTGGAACCTATATCTAAATTTGATCCGAGTTTTGCCAAATTCAATAGCGTTCGTCCTTGTGCCAAAAAAGCGCCATATAAAAAATTTCACCAAAATCTAATAATCATGACCGGAATCCTGCGAACAAGAAATACATGGACGGACACTAAGGGCTAGATCGACTCAGGAGGTGATTCGAAGTCGATCGGTATATATTTTATGAGGTCTAAAATGAATATTTCTGGTGGGAACATTTTTTGGCAGTTCAAAGTTATTATACCCCTGACCACTATGTGGTTTAGGGAATAATTAATTGAAAGTCATTTAAAAAATTAATTTATCCAATTAAAAAATTAATTGATACTATTAATTTTTGTGATTGATGTTTCTTTTAATTAAGAAATTGGTTGAACCAATAAAATTTTTAATTGAATATTTTTGGCAATTCAACTAAAATTTTAACTGGAAATATTATGGTGACATCCTAACATGAAAGAAAATTTATTTTTACTAAAGTCAACTTGGATGTAATACTATTGAAAAAATTATCAATATGAATAAAATCGTCTTTAAATTTGCTGAGATTTTGCATCTTGGCTACAAAGCTAAAAATCGTTTAACAGCCTATTTCGCATACAAAACGAAAATCAGCTGATTTCGGTTTCTCTAAGCTCTATCTAAACGACAAATGAGACGAAAACCAATGCGAACGAAAACGTAACGTTACCACTAAAATTGGGTTTTTCCAACTCCATTCGTTCGCATTTTGTCGAACAGAAATGTCAAATCCACTCACTTTGCACAAACCTTTGGTTTTGTGGAAAAAGGCATTCATGAATAGAGAAAAACTTAATAATTAATAAATTGATTAACGCTTTTTGGTGCAAATATATAATAAAAGTGGTTTATATCGATCTATTTCTCTTTATAACCGCCATATAGACCGTTTAAAGGAAATTCTAAAATGAACAAACGCATACATTTGGAATGAAACACTCATTAAAAGGAAAACCGAAACCTAATTATTGCAGATATATAGAAATACAAATACATATCTCTCTACGAGGGATAATTTCTTAAAAAAATATTGAGCTAAACCAAATATCAACAATGAGAAAAATTTGCAAAATAAACGGCGATGCCAGATTAAATTTTATGGAAAATAATTTTTAAAATGTATGGGCCTTTTTCAAGTAATTGAAATAGAATAGATCTGGTAATATTAGCATTTGGCAGTAACTTAAGCCATGCGAACGAACGAAAGGAAGTTAGAGAAACCCAAATCTAGACGAAAGTGAGTGACTGCCCTTCGTTCGCAATTGCTTTCGTTCGGATATCAGAAATAGGCTGTAAAAAATATGAGATGTTTGTTAACACTTTATTTTATTTTATTTGGATTGTTGACCTGTGTTTAACTATATTTTTGGTTTTAGTCCAGCTCGAGGTCATTAATGAAAAAACTCCAGATGTTTTTTGTTTGAGTTTTATTTTATTAAAGCCAATATTTCGATTTGACATCGTCAATCTTCATCAGGGCCAGGTACTAAACAAATATATAACAAAAATATCACATTTTTATTTAACATTACAAACATTTACGTGTGTAATGAAAGAGAATATTTAGTTTTTCAAAAATATTTTTATTTTTCAATATAATCTCCTGAAACTTCAATACAATTAGTCCAACGCTTTTCTAGCAATTCTATCCCTTGATTAAAATAGTTTTCCTCAAGGTCTTCAAAATAGTGGTTTAGAACTATAATTGCATCTTCATTTGAGGTAAAACGTTTGCCAGCATGGATTTTTTTTAGATTTGGGAACAAGTAAAAGTCACTGGGAGCTAAATCAGGAGAATAAGGTGGGTGGTCAAGCAACTCGTACTTTAATTCGTTGATTTTAGCCATTGTTAAAACACTCTTGTGCGCTGGTGCGTTGTCTTGATGAAAAATTATTTTTTTGTGTTGTAAGCCAGGACGTTTTTCTCGAATTTGTACATTTAATTGATCCAAAAGGTTGCAATACGTAGTATTCTGGATTTATTGTTTTACCCTTTAGCAGATAGTCAATCAATAAAATACCTTTGAAGTCCCAAAAAACTGTTGCCAGAACCTTACCAGCCGATTGAATTGTTTTTGTCTTCTTTGGGGCACTTCCTCCAGCTTCAGTCTATTGTTTGGATTCTTCTTTCTCTCTGGAGTCTAGTGGTGGATCCATGTCTCATCAATAGTTATGAAACGACGCTTAAAATCAATTTTATTTCGCTTAAAACGATCCAAACAAGCTTGAGAAATGTTCATTGTTATGCGTTTTTGATCGACTGTTAACAAATGCGGCACCCATCTTGCAGAAAGCTTTTTCATCTGTAGTTCTTCATGCAAAATTAAATGGACTCCATCATTTGAGATGCCCATGATATTAGCAATTTCACGCACTTTTATTCGTCGATCATTTAATACCATATTATGCACTTCGGCTACAATTTCAGTTGTTGTTGCTGTTTTTGGACGTCCACTACGTGGTTCATCTTCAATGCTTGTACGACCACGTTTAAATTCAGCAACCCAATTTTTTACTGTTGTATGTGAAGGAGCACTTTCACCTAACACATTCACCATATCATTATGAATTTCTTGTCCCGATAAACATTTTTTATGTAAATATTTAATGACAGCACGCATTTCTAATTTTTCCATTGTAAAAAATTGCGGATGCGTCTTGTTTGAACACCTGTTTCTTTATGAAAAAGTTGCCAGATCTAAACAAAATTTAACATGTGTTCATAACAGAGATGGAAGTTTCCAAAACACTTAACTTTTTTCTGTTTATACCGCGCTTTTTGTGCTAGGCTAAGAAGTTTCCAAACTGCCATCGTAAATAAAACAAGAGTGAATTGCACTTTACTGACTAACTTTCGTTGTCGATCTCTGCTTTTTGTTACGATATCCCTGTATATGTGTAAGCATCCATCTGCACTGAAAAAAATATTGTCGTGAGGTCAAAAATTTCATGTCTTTAAAATACGAATACAAATTTTGCTTAGATGATGTGTTTCTCCAATATAAAGTTTTTTTCCTTGTCCAAAAGTCGATAAACTTTTCAATGAAGTCGTATTATCCTTATAATTAAATGATTTCACTTAAAATGGGTATCATAAGATGAAAGAAAAAATGTTTGGGCTAAGGTCAACTTGACTTTAATAATTCAGAAAAAATCTTTAAATTTAATGGAATTGTCTTTAAATTTGTTGTCTTTTTGCATCTTGACTATAAAGCAAAAAATCGTTCAAATATAGGACATGTTTTTCAACATTTTATTTTAAAGACGTTTTTTACTTGAAACATAGCATAATTTCTACTGGAATTCGAGTCCGAATTTGGAAAAAAATTGTCGTTAATTCGTTTTTAAAGGACTTTTATAGCATATGAAGAAAAAAAAAACTGAAAAGCGAAAAATTTGAATTTGCTTCCTAGAAGCAAGTACACAAAACCCAAATTTAAAAGATAATTGTGTCCTAAAAATATCCGTACTTGTATTCTCCGCTTCTTTGGCTCGGAATCAATACCAAAATTTTTAAAGTAAAGAGAAAATCTTTGGAACCGGGCATGCTTTTTTTTCAGTGTGTATCAGTTTTGTAATTAAATCTCTTCTCCGATGGAACGTCAATAATATGTAGCATTTCTAAAGTGAATCTCTTATTATAGTGTCTCTCTTCAGTTAAAATGTCAACTTGGGTCAAATTTGGTTTATGTCCAGTCTATACACAGTGGACAGCGAGTGCAGTTTTTGTTCCATTTTTTTTTAATTTACTTAAAATTCGAGTCGAATTTTGAAATTTATGTTGTCGTTAACACATTTTTTAAGGAATTCTGATAGCACAAGAAGAAAAAAGCTGAAGAAAAAACAAATAAATGACATTTTTTCCCTAGAATCAAGTACGCAAAACTCAAATTTAAAAGAGAATTGTGTCTTAAATGTGCCCTTGCTTTAATTATCCGCTTCTTTGGCTTGGTATCAATACCAAAATTATTAGTGTAAAGACAAAATTTTTGGAAACGGACATGCTTTTTTTCAGTGTACTTCTGTTAAATCTGCAACCAAAATTGAAAATCAAATTTTGTCCGAAATTCCAAAAACCTTCATATTGGATAATAATCCCTAATTACCATTTAAGGGTTAAAGATCATAATTTTGGTAGCTATGTCACTTGTTGTCACTATGACAAAAAAAAAAATTAAATAGAAGAAAATATTTGTAAAAGCTCTTTGTTCAATGTGGCATATTCAATTTACCCCTAGTTATTTTGATTGTCTTCCCACGTTTTTACAAGAACACACATTTTACTGTTAATTTAGAAGTGTGCTTGCTCAATTAATTTAAATTAATTTATTCATAATTTGTTTTTACCCTCTTTGGTTGTCCCTTCGTTGGTGAGGAATATAAAAATGAATGCAGTTTTTTTTTTTTGTTTGTACTTGGCGCGCTGACATACATATTAGAGCTCGACCGAAGCATCGGCTTCGGCATTCGGCCAAAAATCGATAATCGGCCACGAATCGGTCTTCGGCGACAAGAGGCCGATTAACCGAAGCTTTTTGAATAATTTATTTGATATTAAATTGTCCAAGTGTTGAATTTGTCTCAGTCAAAACACCCAGTACAAATAATACGTAAAAAAAAAATTTAAAAAATCTTTTTTTTTGTCACTATAATATCAAATGAATTACCTTTTATTGTTGTATTTATACATTTTTTTAAAAAAATATTTTAATATTGAACTAAACAAGTATATACAGCAGTAAGTTTGGCCGGGCCGAATCTTAAATACCCACCACCATGAATCAAATATACTAGTTTCCTTTGAAAATTTCAGGGGGGTTTGATAACAGATATTATCCCAAGCAGATCAGTTCAACCAGTACGCTTCCCACAGATAAATGTAAAGATTTTACCTATGAAGACTAGATCAGATTCTGAATTTATAAGAACCATGTTATGTTTGAGTTTTAGAGGAATCATAAAAATTTCTTGTAAGTGTGCAAGAAAATGATAAAATAACGCCTTGATTTGAAATCTAAAATCTGTAGATTTTCATCCCAATTATTTAAATGATTACGAGAAGTAAAATCTGGAAATTTTGCATTCAGTTTCAAGCAATCTTCATGATTAGTGCGCCTTCTATACCTTCAATAAGTGAAATCGGTCAATATGGAGGCCTTACCAAATGGACCGATAAAACTAAATCATATACACTTTGTTATGGGCCTAAAATGCCAGTATATTTTCAATTTGTGGCAAATCGGATAAAAACTACAATTTCTAGAAACCCTAGGAGTTAAATCGGCAGTTCGATGTAATGGGGGCTATACCAAAACATGGAAGGACACACAGTATTCAGCACATTTTATTGTAGTTTTAGAATCTAGATCCCAAATCGGAGGGCCGGTTTATAAGGGGGCTATATCAAAAACTGTACCGATACTCAATATATTCGGCACACCTCTTTATGGTCCTAGAATACCTCTAGATTTCCAATTTCAGGCAAATTGGATAAAAACTACGGATTCTAGAAGCCCAAGAAGTAAATCTGGAGATCGGTCTATATGGGGGCTATATCGAAACATGGTCCTATAATCACCATTTTCGGCACATCTCTTTATGGTCCTAGAATACCTCTAGATTTCCAATTTCAGGCAAATTGGATAAAAACTACGGATTCTAGAAGCCCATGAAGTAAATCTGGAGATCGGTCTATATGGGGCTATATCGAAACATGGTCCGATAATCACCATTTTCGGCACATCTGTTTATTTTCCTAGAATACCTCTAGATTTCCAATTTCAAGCAAATTGGGTAAAAACTACGGATTCTAGAAGCCCAAGAAGTAAAATCGGGAGATCGGTCTATATGGGGGCTATATCAAAACATGAACCGGTACCCAACATTTTCGGCACATCTCTTTATTTTCCTAGAATCCCTCTAGATTTCCAATTTCAGGCAAATCGGATAGAAAATACACTTTCTAGACGCCCAAGAACCCAAATCAGGAGGTCGGTTTATATGGGGGCTATATCAAAAACTGTACCGATACTCAATATATTCGGCACACCTCTTTATGGTCATAGAATACCTCTAGATTTCCAATTTCAGGCAAATTGGATAAAAACTACGGATTCTAGAAGCCCAAGAAGTAAATCTGGAGATCGGTCTATATGGGGGCTATATCGAAACATGGTCCGATAATCACCATTTTCGGCACATCTCTTTATTTTCCTAGAATACCTCTAAATTTCCAATTTCAAGCAAATTGGGTAAAAACTACGGATTCTAGAAGCCCAAGAAGTAAAATCGGGAGATCGGTCCATATGGGAGCAATACCAAAACATGGACCGATAGGCACCATTTTCGGTACACTTTTTGATGGTCCTAAAATACCTCAAGATTTCCAATTTCAGGCAAATTGGATAAAAACTACAGTTTTTATAAGCCCAAGAACCCAAATCAGGAGGTCAGTTTATATGGGGACTATATCAAAACTTGGACCGATATAGCCCATCTTCGAACTTGACCTGCCTGCAAACAAAAGGCGAATCTGTGCCAAATTTCAGGACGATAGCGCCATTATTGAAGGCTGTAGCGTGATTACAACAGACAGACAGACGGACATGCTTATATCGTCTTAGAATTTCTCCCTGATCAAGAATATACTTTATATAGTCGGAAATCGATATTTCGATGTGTTACAAACGGAATGGCAAACTTATTATACCCCCGTCACCATTCTATGGTGGTGGGTATAAAAACACCAAATTTCTTTAATTACAGATTTGAGGAAAATAATCGGCTTCGGCCGATTATTGCTTTTTTTGCCGAACATCGGCTTCGGCCAAAAAAAAAAAACGCTTCGGTCGAGCTCTAATACATATATGAACTGAATATCCATGCTCAGGAATGAACATTGTAAACGACAAAAAATTTTCAATACACTAGGGCAGTTCGGAAACTTCTTAGCCTAGCACAAAAAGCGCGGTATAAACAGAAAAAAGTTAAGTGTTTTGGAAACTTCCATCTCTGTTATGAACACATGGTAAATTTTATTTCGATCCGGCAACTCCTTCATATAGAAACAGATGTTGAAAAAAGAAGTATTCGCAATTTTTTTACAATGGAAAATTAGAAATGCGTGCTGTCATTAAATATATACATAAAAAAGGTTTATCGGGACAATAAATTCATAATGATATGGTGAATGTGTTAGGTGAAAGTGCTCCTTCATATGCAACAGTAAAAATTGGGTTGCTGAATTTAAACGTGGTCGTACAAGCATTGAAGATGAACCACGTAGTGGACGTCCAAAAACAGCAACAACAACAGAAATTGTAGCCAAAGTACATGATATGATATTAAATGATCGACGAATAAAAGTGCGGGAAATTGCTAATATCATGGGCATCTCAAATGATCGAGTCCATTTAATTTTGCATGAATAAAACAATAAATTCAGAGTACTATTGCAAACTTTTGGATCAATTAAATGTACAAATTCGAGAAAAGCGTCCTGGCTTACAACACAAAAAAATAATATTTCATCAAGACAATGCACCAGCGCAGAAGAGTGTTTTTATGAAGAAAATTCCTACGGTGTACAGGGTTGGCCTGTCGCAAACTGTGACTTTTGCGGCATACGTTTACGACGTTATAATACGTATATCGCAAAAGTGTAAACCTAGTGTAGAAAACCTAATTTTGAATTAAAGAAATTGTGAATATTTTTTTTATTTAATTTAGTTAAGCTCCCCGATAAAAGGTATGCAAAAAAATGCTTTATGTTGTAATTATTCAAAACTCTACTAGGTTTACATCTCTCATTCACAACTTCAAACTATTCGTAGTTTTCGTGGTCCATAATGTCCATCCAAGCTTTAGTTGCATCAACGAATGACTAGCTACAATTTTCTCTCTCTCTCTCTCTCTCTCTCTCTCTCTCTCTCTACAATTTTGAAAATGTTTAATTAGTGTGGAAATTGGCTGTAATAAGCCAAAAAGTGATTTTATAAAATTCTCTCTTAACAGCAATTCACTTATGCAAGACATAAGTAGTTTTCCTTCCTTCCAGTTTCTGCAGTAATTTGTGAAATGTTAACTATGAGCGAGTACCAACCGTCACGTTTACTGCACCATCGAGTAGTTTATAGTAATTTCGAGTTTCCAATTGAAATAACTCTATTCTATTCAAGTTTTTTTTTTTTTATTTTAAACTCGTTAATAATTTTATGAACATTCATGAGAAATGAAACTTCTTCGCGTATATCATCATCTTGGATATCATTCGCTGCCTATCTGAAGCGTCCGACATATAGTCTGGACGGCGTATTACAAACTGTATGGTCCGCGGTTCGATTCTCCGTCCAGGCGAAAGCTAAATTTAAAAAATCGAATAATTTCTTTCATCCGGACAAGCTTTGTGTCATTGTACTCAGGGGATTCCCAATTGGAGAAAATCAAAACAAACAGAATAATGTGACATCAATAGCAATTTAGTTGATCAACGATTCGGCATTGACGCAACGCAGTGGAATTGCTCTAGCAAAAATTATGTATTATTCGAAACTGACTCTCTTAGATGTTGATTAATCGTGTTTGCATCCACACATATTATATTTAAAAAACGTTATGTCCCAAACATAATATGTTCTAATGTAGCAGTGCTGATTAAAGCCAAAATCATAACATCATGATTAAATTTTATCTTATGTTATACTTCTCATAAAATGTTATTATGTATTAATGTTACTTCTCATGTTAACATTTTTTTCTGTCCGAATATTACTATACTTATCCCACATATACACAGAAAAAAATATCACCAAAATATTTCCAATTAAAAAGTTAATTGAAGTTGAAAATGTTTTCAATTAATAAATTAATTGATACAATTAACTTTTTAATCATGATAGAAACATTAAGTTAATTAAGCCAATGATTGAAAATTTTAAAATTTTTAATTAAAAAATTAATTGATACAATTAACTTTTTAATCAAATTCGGAAGACTTATTCAGTTAAAAAAGTGCTGATTTTTTTTTAATTTTTAATTAAAAATGTATTTCAAACAATGATTTGTTAATCCAAATAAAAACTCTAAGTCACTTCAGAAAGTAATTAAAAATAGTTACCTTTTTTAATTAATAAATTAATTGAGTTTTGCAATCAACATCAATTAAATTTTTAATTGAATCAATTAAAAAATTAATTGAAATTTGCTGAAAAAATCAATTAATTCTTTAATCAAGAATTTTTTCTATGCCCAATTAAAACTGTGATTGATACTATCATTTTCGTGATTGAAGACATTTCAATTAAAAAATTAATTGGATCAATTAATTTGGTGATTGAATCAGAAAAAAATTTTTTTGTGTGTACAATGATAATTTTTGTATCTCCATTCTATTCTCAAATTGATCTATCTTAATATTACTATAGTTTCTCACATATACAATGATAATTTTATTCATCTCAATTTTATTCTCACATTGAGAGATATTTTTGTTTTGTCGGCATGTTATTCTCACAAAAATAAATATACTCTTTTATTTTTTTGGTAGCTTGACAATGCTACTCATCATAACATTGTTTGTTTTTGGATTCTGATAGTTTGTTAGTAACATATGCATCTCTTGTGATAGATTTGACTCAAAACGCCTGTAATGTTAGACACTCAGAGCTTAGCTTGGTGCATAATCAAATTGTAAAATTCATTCCTGTACTTGCTTGTAAATAAACAAGGAGAAAAGCGGAAAGACAACGTTTGTTTCATTTCGAAAGGCAAACTTAAGAAAAAATTATAACATTATACACCCTCAAAAAAAATCGCTTCTGTAACATATACTCCCAAACATATTTTGCTTCAAGCATATAAATTTTTGGGTATTGCCCAAACATTTATATGTTTGATTTCTTCCAATATATAATATGTTTGAAAGCGTATTGGTCTAAACAATATAATATGTTTGGGTAGTCTAAGTTCCAAACATTTTGTATTTTTCCATCCAAATTCAATAATGTTGTCTTCCAAAAAACTATATGTTCTTATGTGAACATATAATATGTTTGGAAACATTTTGAACCCAAAAATATTATATGCTTAGAAGAATTTTCTCCCAAAGAAGATTGTGCTCAAATTTTTTTTCTGCCTAATTGTATATTCCCTCACATTTTTCTCAATTCCACGAGTTTTTAGAACCTTTTTCTGTAATACAAACATTTTAGAAGAAATTATTATATTTTATATATTTTTTTTTAACTTTACCTTTTGCCGGACGGGGATTCGAACAGCGGACCACACAGTTTGTAAGCCAGCACACTAACCACTGGCCTACGTAGCTTTTATGGTCATCAAGAGATAATTATCGTTATAAGTTATATTTATATAGCATAGCTTGCGGCGCCCACGAGCCGATGCAAACATAACATTGTTAAACATACATTTGTTGGCAGCGTGGAGCAGTGGTTGGTCGTCCGCCTTGCGTGACAGGGGACCTGGGTTCGATCCCTGCTTCGACCAACACCATTTTTTTTTAATATATTTTTTAACTTATATTCCAGATACGTTCGGAAGTTCCCGAAAAGGTGTTCAGCATTACATACTATTATATTAAATTTTTACTACGAAATTGTAAAGTGTGTTTTATAAAAGACTTAAAGTCAGAAAAGAAAAGTGCTTGATATAAACGAAATGGACTGAGTTCAAATCAAATATTATTTTTTTATTGCAACAATAAAAATTGTGTAACAAATAAAGGTTTTTGTATACAAGTTTAAAATTTTCGAAGAAATTCAAAAACTCTTATGTATAAATATTTTTCCATCGAATCCTAAGGTTAACGATAACCATTCAAAAGCACATTGTATTTAAATTCTAAACAGTAATTTTAAAATAGCACATAAATTTATTTTGGTGTGAACAATTGTTTGCTAGCATGTAACACCATTAATTTAGAAATACAAATAAATATGAATTTTTATTAACGAATAATTTTGTACTTAATTTAATTCTTAAGGCCGATATAAATTGGCAATATCACGTTAAAATGGCCATGTTTACCCTTTTACTATTCTTTAATAATTTCTTTTAAAGAAAATAAACTTATTCAATTGTTGCTTTGGATCTTTCCCCACCATGTTATAATACAATTTACCGGAAAAAGTTGTAATGTTATTCTGGTTTTGCCGCTAAAATGAGAAATAATTTTAGCGGCAAAACTCGAACTCATTGCCCACTTTTATTTTCGAAAAAATCCGTCAACTCCTCTTGGACTACTCATTAATAAAGAGGAAATAATCTTTGTTTTTATAGATCTTCAATGGTGGTCGATACTTTCAATGAAGTCGTGTTGTAGTTATAATTAAGCGATTTGACTTAAAAATGGGTATCATAACATGAAAGAACAAATTTTGGACTAAGGTCAACTTGACTTTAATAATTCAGAAAAATTCTTTAAAATTAATGAAAAAAAGATGAAAAAGCGAAAAATTGAAATGTGCTTCGTCAAGTACACAAAACCCCATTTAAAAGAGAATTGTGTCTTAAAAGCATCCTTACTTGTATTCTCCGCTTCTTTGGTTCGGAATCAATATCAAAATTGTTAAAGTGGAGACACAATCTTTGGAACCGGACATGCTTTTTGTTCGGTGTATAGTGCCCTTTCGTTAGTTTTTTATGAAGATCCCTTTAATTACCTTTGTTTGAATATTTTGACTTACTCGTCCTACGTTCCGATTTGTTTTGACGAAACAAAAAAATTGTGCCCGTAATGCGAAAATGATAAACAAAACTCATGCTCTTTTTTTCAAATATATTTTATCTTGGTTCCGAATGAATTTGCTCTCCGAATATTCATTTTCATATTTTACTTAAGCATATACAATTTTTTGGCGAAGTCTTATATCACAACATATATATTTTTACTCATAATATGTAAATTTATACTTGTTTATATTCACACATAGTATTTTTCCTATATTTAATGAAATTTTCTTTGTGTATATATATTTGTAATGCGCCAATTGGTTACTTTCATTATTTTACTTCAAGCATACACTTTGTCTCTCTTTGTAAACACATATATGTTTATGGGCTATTTCTAAATTAATATATGTTTGCATCCAACATATTATATTTACAAACATTTTATGTCCCAAACATAATATGTTCTAACATATTAACATATATGTCCCAAACATATTATGCTAGTTTATGAACATTATATGTTTGCACTCAAAAATATTGTGTTTAAAAATTTGAGTTCCAAACATATAATGTTTATACCCAAACATATGAAAAACAGTCTTTTTCGTCCGTGTATTTGCAAAGCCATAAGAAGACGTGGTGTCTATAGTGGCCTGTATTCTGAAGACTTGTACTGACGTTCTGTCTAACTGAGTTTCAGAAAATAGAAATATAAAAACTTTATAAAATTACAAAATTAAGGCGATTGATCCCCTTTTTTAAAATTAAGGAGATTTGTCACCTTACACTAACATATTAATATATATGTCGCAAAAAAAGTTTCTGAACATTATATGCTTGCACGCTAAAAAATTGATTTCCAAACACATAATTTTGCCACCGAATCGTATAAAAAGCTACACAGAAAAAATATTTTGTTTTGATTATTTTATGTTTCAGTTAAATAATTATGTATTTGAATAAATTAAATTATTAATTGAACTAAAGAAAAATTAAATTTGTTACTACTCAATTAAAATTTCGATTGTGAAAGTTTTGGTGATATTTTTTTTCTGTGTAAATTAAATGCAGAATTTATTTGTTCTAACTTCATTTTAGTGGACATTATTAATTTTGAAACCTGAAAGCAGAGATGGTCTGTATCAAACTGTTTTAGGTTTGCGACTGTCGCAAAGTTGTAAACGTCACATACGCGTCGTAAATGTAGAAAAAGTAACAAAAGTCGCAAACTGAAAATACTTTAGTCGCGTCAGCTAGGCAGCGAATTCGATGATATCCAAGACGATGGTATGTGCGAAGAAGTTTCAACTCTTAGGAATGTTCACAATTTTCGGTTTTAGTCCCCACATTTTCCCTATTGCCTTTTGCACGAGTTCAGGGTAACCGTGGATTTTCTCGTCCTTTCTTAGCTTTAAGTTCAGTCTCCTGTCCAATATAACCCCAAGGTATTTTGCACACTCACCAACGGGAATTTTCGATACCACCTAAGAAAATAGGCTTGATCAAGGGAAAACTTTCACAAATTTCGGCAGAAACTCACAGCGAATGCTGTCACACTAAATTAAAAAATGTTCAGGATTTCTTCTATTCAAAATTTGGTTTTCTACAGCAGGTCGCAAATGTATGTTGCAAAAGTCACAGTTTGTGACAGGCCAACCCTGCCTGAAAGTCAAAAAAAAAAAAAATACATTGCCGGACGCATTCGACATAAATGTCTCGTCTTGATTCTCTGTCTTGCCTTATGTTACGCAGTCGACTAATAAATTATACAAAAATATTTCACTCACGGCCACAACTATTTTATTTCGTTTGGATTTTAAACCGCTTAGCATGTGCTATGTTCATAGCAGCAGATGTGACCAGATGAAAACCTCACATAAATCTTCAAGGGGGAAATACGAATGATTCGTCAGTTCTCTTTAAAATGTAATTTTTTGTTTAATTAAAAACACACATCCATTATTATCTTGTACAATTTGGCGACTTATCAAAAAATGTCACACCTCAGAGGTAAAACAGAGAGACAAATATTTAAGCAATTTCGTTAATTATTCTATACGATAGTATTTTATTTGAAGCATTCAATTGGGGGCGTTGTGTTGACAATCACTTGGTGGGAAAAACGATGTTTTCTTTTCATCACATGAGTGTTGATGTTTTTTTTGTGGACGCTTGTGGTTAATTATGGCTTTGTTGTATCTTAATGTTTGATATTATTGGATTTATATTTACCTCCAAATTAAATTATATTATTATTAAAATTGAAATTCGCTCATATTAGAGTGTTTTTGTCGCAATACAATTAATTATATAACCAATTGCTACCCAGGAAAAAAAGAGCTTCCAAAAAAGTTGATTGGGTCCCCAATCTGTGATCTGGAAGGTAGTGCAAGCTTGGTTCATTTTCAATGAATTTCACAAGGGCCTTTCATAGGACGGAAGTACACCATTTTTGGATCCTTTGCATTGCTTTAGAAGTTGCAAATTTTTTTCCAATTTCTCTTTTTATTTTTATCGGTATTTTTTGTTACATTTTATTTCGTATTATCTAATTTTTACAAATTGAAAAACTTCTTCGCTTCCACTGGGGTTGAACCTGGGTCTGTTGGCACGATGCATGAAAACGTCTACTAAAATTTTTGTGAAATGAACCTAATATGACACCACGGCATGACATTCTAACTACTTCCTGAGATGTCCTTTATTATTATGAATGAAAAAATAAAGAATGCTGGTTCAAATCTCACCAGCGTAAATTTTTTTATTAAATATTTGTCTACAAAATTATTTTTTATGTTATATTTTTTTCGGCATATATTTTTGTATAAATATATTTTTTCGATTAAAAATCAAAAAAAAAAATTATCGTAATTTGCAAAACCTTCTCAAAATGACTTCCATGGAAGTGAAAAAGTCAAACGGCACAGGTTTCGAAATTTAATTGTCGAAAACTTAAATTTTCACTTAACCCTACAAAGCTTATCCTGCCGAAAGTCACGGGTAAGCTAAAATAAAATCGTTAGCATTTGAACACGTTTTTGGCTAAACTTTTATTTATTATGTAACAAAAAAGAATAATATTTTTCGTACTCATTTTTATGAGGGAGAGCGAAAAACTAAAAAACGCATACGTCTCTCAAACGTAGATAAGCTGTTTAGGGTTAAAACGGCCTAATTCCGTACTGTCTATAAAAATATTTTTTTTATGTTATAAATCGTATATATTTATATACTTTTGTATAAATATATTTTTCCATAAAAAACAACAAAAAATTAAAAATTATCGTAATTTGCAAAACCTTCTCAAAAGAACTTCCATGGAAGTGAAAAAGTCAAACGGCACAGTTTCAAATCCCAGCGGAGATGATTTTTTTTATTTTATTATTTTTTATTTTATTATTGATTTTCTTTTCCTTTTTGCGAAACTTTATTGTCCAAAACTGAAATTTTCACTTAAAACGGCCTAATTCCGTACTTTCTAAGACTTGTCGAAAAGGATTGCATCGAAGATGAAAACAAATCAATAGGGGAACCCGGGATGCGCTTTAAAAGAAATGTTTGTGGACTTGTCCAAAAGCATTGCATCGGAAGTGGAAAAAAACATGATGGAGGATTCAAGGATGTCCAAAATTTCTGCATCGGAAGTGGAAAAAACTTGATGGGGGATTCCGGGATGCGCTTTAAAAGAAATGATTGTGGAACAACTTCCAATTTTTTTTTTTGCTGGGATGTTCTAAAATATTTTAATAAAACAGGTTGGCTGATAAGTCCCCGGTCTAACAAAGAAAAACACATTTTTTTGTCAAAATTCGTTTTTATTATTCAACATAGTTCCTTTCAAGAGTGATACAACGATTATAACGACCTTCCAAATTTTTGATACCATTTTGGTAGTACTCCTTCGGTTTTGCCTCCAAATAGGCCTCGGTTTCAGCGATCACCTCTTCATTGTAGCCAAATTTTTTCCCTGCGAGCATCCTTTTGAAGTCTGAGAACAAGAAAAAGTAGCTGGGGACCAGATCTGGAGAATACGGTGGGTGGGGAAGCAATTCGAAGCCCAATTCATAAATTTTTGCCATCGTTCTCAATGACTTGTGGCACGGTGCGTTGTCTTGGTGGAACAACACTTTTTTCTTCTTCATATGGGGCCGTTTTGCCCCGATTTCGACCTTCAAACGGTCCAATAAAGCCATATAATAATCACTGTTGGTGGTTTTTCCCTTCTCAAGATAATCGATAAAAATTATTCCATGCGCATCCCAAAAAAAAAACAGAGGCCATTACTTTGCCAGCGGACTTTTGAGTCTTTCCACGCTTCGGAGACGGTTCAACGGTCGCTGTCCACTCAGCCGACTGTCGATTGGACTCAGGAGTGTAGTGATGGAGCCTTGTTTCATCCATTGTCACATATCTACGGAAATACTCAGGTGTATTACGAGTTAACAGCTGCAAACACCGCTCAGAATCATCAACACGTTGTTGTGTTTGGTCAAATGTGAGCTCGCGCGGCACCCATTTTGCACAGAACTTCCGCATATGCAAATATTGATGAATGATATGACCAACACATTCCTTTGACATCTTTAAGGCCTCTGCTATCTCGATCAACTTCATTTTACGGTCATTCAAAATTTGATTTGTGGATTTTTTTTTGATGTTTTCGTCGGTAACCACCTCTTTCGGCCGTCCAGTCCTCCAGTCACAGTCCTCCGTGCTCATTTCACCACGCTTGAATTTTGCATACCAATCAATTATTGTTGATTTCCCTGGGGCATAGTCCGGAAACTCATTATCAAGCCAAGTTTTTGCTCACGTCACATCACATCAAAACACGAAATTCCTTTTTTTTCCATTTTTTGCACAATAACAAAAGTTGCTTCACTAAAGACGCTCTATCTCACAAACTAATTGACTTACATACGTCAAATTTTGACACGAATCATTTGAAGGTTGGTACTAAAGGGTGATTTGTTAAGAGCTTGATAACTTTTTTTTTAAAAAAACGCATAAAATTTGCAAAATCTCATCGGTTCTTTATTTGAAACGTTAGATTGGTCCATGACATTCACTTTTTGAAGATAATTTCATTTAAATGTTGACCGCGGCTGCGTCTTAGGTGGTCCATTCGGAAAGTCCAATTTTGGGCAACTTTTTCGAGCATTTCGGCCGGAATAGCCCGAATTTCTTCGGAAATGTTGTCTTCCAAAGCTGGAATAGTTGCTGGCTTATTTCTGTAGACTTTAGACTTGACGTAGCCCCACAAAAAATAGTCTAAAGGCGTCAAATCGCATGATCTTGGTGGCCAACTTACCGGTCCATTTCTTGAGATGAATTGTTCTCCGAAGTTTTCCCTCAAAATGGCCATAGAATCGCGAGCTGTGTGGCATGTAGCGCCATCTTGTTGAAACCACATGTCAACCAAGTTCAGTTCTTCCATTTTTGGCAACAAAAAGTTTGTTAGCATCGAACGATAGCGATCGCCATTCACCGTAACGTTGCGTCCAACAGCATCTTTGAAAAAATACGGTCCAATGATTCCACCAGCGTACAAACCACACCAAACAGGGATGCATGGGCAGTTCTTGAACGGCTTCTGGTTGCTCTTCACTCCAAATGCGGCAATTTTGCTTATTTACGTAGCCATTCAACCAGAAATGAGCCTCATCGCTGAACAAAATTTGTCGATAAAAAAGCGGATTTTCTGCCAACTTTTCTAGGGCCCATTCACTGAAAATTCGACGTTGTGGCAGATCGTTCGTCTATTCATGATGAAATGTCAAAGCATACTGAGCATCTTTCTCTTTGACACCATGTCTGAAATCCCACGTGATCTGTCAAATACTAATGCATGAAAATCCTAACCTCAAAAGAATCACCCTTTATATAAAAATAATATGCATTTAATACTAGCGACGCCATCTATGTGTCAGACCGGGGACTTATCAGTCAAACTGTTAAAGTTTGACCAATTTGATCATTTCTGACCAATTTGATCATTTTCTGATGGACGTAATAATTGTAGAAACCGATCGCGAAGTGTAAGAAGTGTCAAGTAGCCCTTTGTTTTGCAAAAAAAGAACTCTTTTTTTCTAAATAGAAACTAGTAAACAGTTTCGTTTTTCCAGAAATTAGGTACTTTTATGTTTAATTCAACTTATAAGTACCGTTTTGATTAATAAAGAAAATTTATTATAATTTAATAATGAACATGTTCTAGACGCAATAATAAGTAATTATGACCTAGAACGCACAATTGTGCGATGTCCTTTTAAATTGTTGTATAGGCTTATATCATTCAATTGTACACAAAACCTAATCAAAAATCCACAATTAAAAGTAATTTACACGTTGTACAATGCATACACGCAAAAAAAATAATTCTTTCCTCCCAAACGAAATTTTAGACATAGTTCGTTTCTCATTTGCTTTTCGTTGAAAGGAAGTGTATTTGGAAGAAAAGTATATACTTTTTGTGATAAACGTTTATTCTTTTCCAGGATGTAAAAACAATTTCATAAAGACTAACTCAAAAAAAAAAAAAAAAAATCTGGCTAATTGCGTTTTCCCGCACATCTTTCACTTCCACGAAGTTTTTTAGTTCTTAGCAGCTTTTTCTGTAATACAAACAATGTAGAAGAAATTATACGATTTTATAAATTTTTAATTTTTTTTACCTTTCGCCTGGACGGAGAATCGAGCCGCGGACCATGCAATTTGTAAGCCAACACACTATCCACTGAGCTATGTAGCCGTTATTGGCATCAATAGATAATTACCCATATAAGTTATAAAGGGTGATTCTTTTGAGGTTAGGATTTTCATGCATTAGTATTTGACAGATCACGTGGGATTTCAGACATGGTGTCAAAGAGAAAGATGCTCAGTATGCTTTGACATTTCATCATGAATAGACTTACTAACGAGCAACGCTTGCAAATCATTGAATTTTATTACCAAAATCAGTGTTCGGTTCGAAATGTGTTTCGCGCTTTACGTCCGATTTATGGTCTACATAATCGACCAAGTGAGCAAACAATTAATGCGATTGTGACCAAGTTTCGCACTCAGTTTACTTTATTGGACATTAAACCAACCACACGAATGCGTACAGTGCGTACAGAAGAGAATATTGCGTCTGTTTCTGAGAGTGTTGCTGAAGACCGTGAAATGTCGATTCGTCGCCGTTCGCAGCAATTGGGTTTGTGTTATTCGACCACATGGAAGATTTTACGCAAAGATCTTGGTGTAAAACCGTATAAAATACAGCTCGTGCAAGAACTGAAGCCGAACGATCTGCCACAACGTCGAATTTTCAGTGAATGGGCCCTAGAAAAGTTGGCAGAAAATCCGCTTTTTTATCGACAAATTTTGTTCAGCGATGAGGCTCATTTCTGGTTGAATGGCTACGTAAATAAGCAAAATTGCCGCATTTGGAGTGAAGAGCAACCAGAAGCCGTTCAAGAACTGCCCATGCATCCCGAAAAATGCACTGTTTGGTGTGGTTTGTACGCTGGTGGAATCATTGGACCGTATTTTTTCAAAGATGCTGTTGGACGCAACGTTACGGTGAATGGCGATCGCTATCGTTCGATGCTAACAAACTTTTTGTTGCCAAAAATGGAAGAACTGAACTTGGTTGACATGTGGTTTCAACAAGATGGCGCTACATGCCACACAGCTCGCGATTCTATGGCCATTTTGAGGGAAAACTTCGGAGAACAATTCATCTCAAGAAATGGACCGGTAAGTTGGCCACCAAGATCATGCGATTTGACGCCTTTAGACTATTTTTTGTGGGGCTACGTCAAGTCTAAAGTCTACAGAAATAAGCCAGCAACTATTCCAGCTTTGGAAGACAACATTTCCGAAGAAATTCGGGCTATTCCGGCCGAAATGCTCGAAAAAGTTGCCCAAAATTGGACTTTCCGAATGGACCACCTAAGACGCAGCCGCGGTCAACATTTAAATGAAATTATCTTCAAAAAGTAAATGTCATGGACCAATCTAACGTTTCAAATAAAGAACCGATGAGATTTTGCAAATTTTATGCGTTTTTTTAAAAAAAAAAGTTATCAAGCTCTTAACAAATCACCCTTTATTTAGTTATATAGCATAGCTTCCGGCACCCACGAACCGATTAAACAAAATTTATTTAACAGAAAAATGCATTTAGTTGGGCACCGTGGAGCAGTGGTTGATACGTCCGACTTGCATGCCAAGGGTTCGATCCCTGCTTCGAACAAAGTTTTTTTTACATATATTCCAGATGTGGTCGGAAGATTCCGAAAAAATGTTCAACATTATATTCTACTATATTAAATTTTTACTATGAACTGTAAAATGTGTCTTATTAAAAACCTAAAGTCAGAAAAGAACAGTGTTTGAAATAAAAGAAATGGACTGTGTTGTTGGTTCAAAAATAACTTTTTTATCGAAAAAATAAAAATTTTGTAACAAACGAATTTTTTTGGTGATAAAAGTGTATACTTTTCGAAGCAATTCAAAAAACTCTAACAAAAGAAAAACGTTTTCGGTACACGTTTTCCAAACGTTTTTTTTTTTCTTTGCGTGTAGGTCTGAAAGGGTTATTATGACCAAAATATTTGTTAGATCAATAAACGTTTCATTGTAAAAATATATAAACAAAAAACATTGTTGGCCAGAATACGTAGTATCATATCTTCTTTTTTTCGTTTCTCCTTATGGTGATTTCGATTATACAAAAACGTATTCTGATTTAATTCGAAATTTGTTTGGTTTCTTACTATTGTGCCATGTGAATGTAACACTTTCTTTCAGAAACGAAATCACCATTAGAGTTTAGTTTTTTTTTTTATTATAGCTTGTAGTTGTGATATATTGTAATTTATCTTTCTCTCTGTCTCTCTTTATGCTTCAATTTTATTTTTGTCCTCTCTGTTACGATTGATTAATAATGAAAATGTGTGTTGTTTCACTTTTGTCTCATTGCAGAAAATTCTTGATTGCATTGATATAATATTTCATTTCAACGGGGGCAAAAAAAGGCTTAACACTGGACCGTAAACGTGTTTTTGAAGGGTAATGGCGGCCTCCACTCAAGGAGAAATTCGAGTGGGTCCCGGCCACCAGGTAAACGATGTCTATGTACGTACATAAATCACAAATTTCACGGTAACAATTCTCTACTCTTTTGTGATTAACTTCTTTGTTTTGTTTATAAATAACCATCCCTTTCCCCCCCCCCAACGAACCTTTTTGTAAAGTTGTTAATGCTTTTCTTTTCTTTAGTATATAGAAACATTAAAATTGATATAAATTTCATTGACAATTATATGAAAATATTTTGTAGAAACAAGTATCGAATTTATAAAACTTATTTGAAAATTAATTTATATTTTTTTATGTAGAAGAATTTTCGTATTGTATCATTGATCGATATTATGATTTTCGAGATTAGACCCTGTTTGAAGTATTTTAAGCAATGCATTTGTGGCAAAATAATTTTTTTTACATTCAGACAAAAGATTGTTTTGTATACAAAATTTTGCATCAACGATTTTTTGTTTATTATACCCAGAAAAGGAATATGATCATCCCAAACACGTTTCAAGACCATACTATTACTATTTCACGGAGAGCATGGAACATTTTTGTCGCAAAAATATTATTAGATACATAATTTCCAGGAATATAACATAGTTGCGACAATCACGTTACATGCAAAGACAATAAACTTGAGGAAGGTAGGACGTTGGCTTGCGTCATACCAAATGTTGCATTTACCATGTTAGTTCAATACATGTTTGTAATTTTTTTATTTGTTTTTCGTTTTTATTTTTTAATTGAAAAACCTAATTTTCTTAATGAAACAATGTTAAATTTTAGGCAACAACAAAAAAAAAATGACATTTTTCCCTTTATGGAAATTTATTACGTGCACTTAATTTCTTTTTATTTGCATTTTAATGTTATGTCAATACTTGTCGTATACGCGTTTGGTTCGAGTATGAAACTAACCCGGTAAATGGTTCGATCTCCTCAGTAGCTAATTTCCTATCTTCCTACAATTTATAATCTTTGGTTACATGTTCCTCATGTTAAAATAACATTATGCCCTTGGAAACATGTTTGTGGTGACCATATTCCTTCTCTGATTGTAATGATGATTCTTTAAGGCCAAGTAAAACTCTTTGGTCACAAATATTGTAATGTACCATAAACAAAGATTTATTTGCCTGCACCCAGAGAAGGAATATGATCACCTCAAACATGTTTTAAGAGCAAAATGTTATTTTTGGACGGGGAACATGTAACATGTTTGTCGCAACCATGTTATGTTCTCGAAAATTATGTACCTGATTTCGGCAATCACATATATGTTTCCCTAGAAAAAAACATGATTGCGACAAAAATGTTCCATGTTCATCATCCAAAAATAACATTTTGCTCTTGAAACATGTTTGAGGTTATCATATTCCTTCTCTGCGTGTGTATAGAAAATACTTTTACAAAAAATGGGTACTTCTTTGGTCTGTTACGAAGGCAAGAATTATTTCGTTGTGTGTATTAATCTCTGCGGTAGCGTATATTTACTATAAAAAAAATCAATGCTAGTTGCATTTAGTCACTACAACAACTTTCTTAGCCCTATTCGTGTGACACTCAGAAATCTCATAATCATACTAGGGGAGAATAAATCACCGCTGAAATCTGGATTTTTATTTAGTACCAGATTTAACTCTGTGGGCAATACATTTCCCGATTTCCATGTGTTGGTATATATGTTTGCTTGGGAGAGTATTTGCCATCAAATTCATCTGAAATTCTATATGTTTTCAAGTAACCCGACGAAGAATTTTCAAAAGAAACAATTAGATTATTTGATTCTTGGTGGTGGGTATAAAATATAATAAAATTGTTTATTTAAACAAGTATATACGGTCAAAAGTTCGGCCGGGCCGAATCTTAAATACCCACCACCAAGAATCAAATAATCTAATTGTTTCCTTTGAAAATTCTTCGTCGGGTTACTTGAAAACATATAGAATTTCAGATGAATTTGATGGCAGATACTCTCCCAAGCAAACATATATACCAAAACATTAAAATTAAGATAGTTTCATTAACTAATACGATATAATAATGCCCTTGTTTATTAGAACTTGCTGTAATCGGTGAGGCATAGAACAGAGTTGCCATATCGATTTTTTTCCATTGTGCCGTAATTGCAGACTTCAGTTCTTTGGGTGTTGTATATTACTTCGCAAATACCTTAGCGAATAATATGCCCCAGAGATCTTCTATAGGATTTAGATCGGGACTTAGCGCTGGCCAGTCCAGTAAAGGTATATCACGATACTTAAAAAAGTTTTTTGTGAGGCGTGCAACACGGATGGGAGCATTATCTTGTTGGAAAGTCCAAACTTCTCCATATAAGTCATCTGCAAAATCTATTAAATTGTTCTCCAATAAATCGACATATATCTTTGCGTTCATTGTAGTGGGGACAAAACCTTTTTTAGATTTTTCTCGTGCTCCAAAAACTGCCCATACCATAAGAGATCCACCCCCGTGGGTGCGTTTATAGCAAGTTTGGAAAGGGTACCGAGAATCTCGCCAATATTTGTGATGGCCATCAGGACCATCCAAATTGAATTTCTTTTCGTCGAAATACGAGCATTTTTATAGTGTTGTGTTAACCGCGGTTTAGGAATTTTATTTTAGTCCTATATCGTGCTTGATAATTTGCTGAATTCGTTGTGTAGCCACATTCAGACCCAATTCTACTTTTATTTCTCTGCAACTCATATTTTCATTGGCAGGAAGTTGGCGAATATGTCGCTTTGTCCTTTGGTCAACGGTTGCAATGCGCACACTGAGTTTAGCACAACCATAGTTTGTGGGATTTTTAAAAAAGTGTTAATCATATTGCGGTGTCGATTTGTGGCCGATGCAATTTCTCCAATTTTTTTTTGACAGCTAGGTCCATTCCGATAATTTTTCCGCCTTCTTCCTCTGAAAGTTCACTTCCTCGAGGTATTTTTCACTAAAGATTAAAAAATTTGCACTAAATTTCTTCTGAATGCATAAAAAGGGCATAAATGTAACTTACCCACAATCTATATTTATTATTCACAACGAAACTGTAATGATCCTGTGCACTCTTCAGCGAAAAAAATGTAAATGATGTACAATGCACATATATCAAATATTGAACTTCTAACTTTCATTACAAATTGCATATAAAAATCGCTAATGATAATCATAGCATAGAGGGTGATCGTTAAAAAGAAAAATTTTAGGTACCGTTATTTTTGTCCAAAAGAGAAATGAAACAATTTTTGGACATATATTTATTTTACAGTGGTACTTATGTGAAGACTCAAAATATTTTTTGCCAGATATTGAATTTCTGGCAAATCCGATAAAAACTGCGGTGTCTAGAATCCCAAAAAGTCAAATCAAGAGATTGGGCTACATGGGGGCTTATCGAAATGTGTATGGAATCACACCATATTCGGCACACTTATTTATGATCCCAAACTACCTATAGATTTTGAAATTCAGGCAATTTCACCACGGCACAAAATATATCTGTGGCTAGGCCTTTTAAATAGTGTGCTTTTCCACTTTACCAAATTCACCTCCGACGCAGAAAAAATTAGCAATTACTGGCATATATTGTTTTGCGATATGATATTTTATTTTTAAAAATAACATATCACTATTTATGGTGTTTTGTCGCATTAAATCCTGATCAAACGGAATGACAAATTTAATATACCCACCATACTAAAATAGACAGAGAAACAGATATTTTGTTTTTAATCACGAAAATACTTTTTAATTCAGTCGTGCAAATGACAATATTATGTACCAATGTAAATTATGAAATTAATGGAAGCAACCAATTAATTTCTTTGATTGCATATTTGAAGTAATAAACCTAAACAAACCACAAAAAAAAAAAACAAGTATATACGGCCGTAAGTTCGGCCAGGCCGAATCTTATGTACCCTCCACCATGGATTGCATTGAAACTTGTACTAAAGACTGACATCCACAATCGAATTACTTGGGTTGCGGTAACACTTGCCGATGGCAAGGTATCTTAAAACTTCTTTACACCGTCTTCTCAATTGTAAGTTAGTCCATACGGGGTATATTAAACAAAAAAAGGCCGATTAAATACGTATATAATTCAATGTGACATTTTCTATAGAAATCAAATTTTGACAAAATTTTCTACTCCAATAAAATGTTGACAAACTTTTCTTTAGAAATAAAATCTTGACAAAATTTTCTATAGAAATAATATTTTGGTAGATTATTTTTGGGGATCGGTTATATATGACTATAGACCGATATGGACCAATTTTGGCATGGTTGTTAGCGGCCATATACTAGCGCAATGTTCCAAATATCACCACGTACCAAATTTCAACCGGATCGGATGAATTTTGCTCTTCCAAGAGCTCCAGAGGTCAAATCTAGGGATCGGTTTAAATAGGGGTTATATATAATTAAGACCGGTATGGACCAATTTTTGCATGGTTTTTAGAGACCATATACTAAGACCACTTACCAAATTTCAACCGGATCGGGTGAACTTTGCTCTTCCAAGGGGCTCCGGAGGTCAAATCTGGGTTAATATGGAGGCTACATATAATTATGGACCGATGTGGACCAATTTTTGCATGGTTGTTAGAGACCATATACTAACACCATGTACCAAATTTCAGCCGGATCGGATGAAATTTGTTCTTCCAAGAGGCTCCGGAGGTCAAATCTGGTGATCGGTTTATATAGGGACTATATATAATTATGGACCTATATGGACCAATTTTTGCATGGTTATTAGAGACCATATACTAACATGATATACCAAATTTCAACTGAATCAGATGAATTTTGGTCTTCCAAGAGGCTCCGGAGGTCAAATCTGGGGATCGGTTTATATGGGGGCTATATATAATTATGGACCGATTTCGACCAATTTTTGCATGGTTGTTTGAGGCCATATATTAACACCACGTACCAAATTTCAACTGTATCAGATGAATTTTGGTCTTCCAAGAGGCCCCGGAGGTCAAATCTGGTGATCGGTTTATATAGGGACTATATATAATTATGGACCAATGTGGACCAATTTTTGCATGGTTGTTAGAGACCATATACTAACACTATGTACCGAATTTCAGCCGGATCGGATGAAATGTGCTTCTCTTTGAAGCTCCGTAAGTCAAATCTGGTGATCCGTTTATATCAGGACTGTATATAATTATGGACCTATGTGGACCAATTTTTGCATGGTTGTTAGAGACCATATAATAACACCATGTACCAAATTTCAGCCGGATCGGATGAAATTTGCTTCGGCTCCGCAAGCCAAATCGTGGGATCGGTTTATATGGGGGCTATATATAATTATGGACCGATGTGGACCAATATTTGCGTGGTTGTTAGAGATCATATGCTGACACCATGTACCAAATTTCAGCCGGATCAGAGACCATATACAAACACCATGTACCAAATTTCAACCGGATCGGATGAAATTTGTTTCTCTTAGAGGGTCTGCAAGCCAAATTTGGGGGTCCCTTTATATGGGGGCTATACGTAAAAGTGGACCTATATGGCCCATTTGCAATACCATCCGACCTACATCAATAACAACTTCTTGTGCCAAGTTTCAAGTCGATAGCTTGTTTCGTTCGGAAGTTAGCGTGATTTCAACAGACGGACGGACGGACATGCTCAGATCGACTTAGAATTTCACCACGACCCAGAATTTATATACTTTATGCGGTCTGAGAGCAATATTTCGATGTGTTACAAACGGAATGATAAAGTTAATATACCCCCATCCTATTGTGGAGGGTATAAAAATCACACGGACAATATCCGATGCTGAAATTATACGAAAATGTTAACTACCCATGTAATATGAATTATCTATGTGATCAATCGCAGAAATACTATTTATAATGGAATCCTAAGGAAACAACTGGTAACAGTATCATTATTGCAATAACTAGTAAAAATTTAAAAAAAATTTAAGACAGAAATCTAATATTTACGTTCAATATTTTATCCATACCATAAACAGAGGATAAATTTACAAATCGCACAACATCGAAAATATGATGAAGAAGCCCATTTATATTTCATTGTGTTCCCAGTATTATGCCAACAATTGTGTACACAATTTTATTTGGAAGATTACCCTGTAGGAAATTGATTTAATTTTAAGCAAACAAAAGCTCAAAAGCTAAATTTCCATGCATAGGTCTGTACAAAGTTCATGTTTCAGTGCAAAATAAAAATTGCAGATACATCTTTTCTTTGCAAATCCCATCATTTATTGGAGGGAATGCTCCAAAACATAAATTCAATGCGTTTTTTGTTCTCTAAAATAAAATAATGAAGTAACCGTGAAGGAAGTATTGATTTTCTCCCGTGAAATTCCAACTTAACTAATATCGGCCTTAAATTACTATTCAGTTTATAATATTTACGAGAAGAAATAAATTGAATAAGTTACTGGTGGATTATTTGTTAGGTAAGGTTAGGTTAGGTGGCAGCCCGATGTATCAGGCTCACTTAGACTATTCAGTCCATTGTGATACCACATTGGTGAACTTCTCTCTTACCGAGTGCTGTCCGATTCCATGTTAAGCTCAATGACAAGGGACCTCCTTTTTATAGCCGAGTCCGAACGGCGTTCCACATTACAGTGAAACCACTTAGAGAAGCTTTGAAACCCTCAGAAATGTCACCAGCATTACTGAGGTGGGATAATCCACCGCTGAAAAACTTTTTGGTGTTCGGTCGAAGCAGGAATCGAACCCACGACCTTGTGTATACAAGGCGGGCATGCTAACCATTGCACCACGGTGGCTCCCTATTATTTGTTAAAATTAAAACAAAAGTGACCTCATGAAATTCCTACAGGGATAATGTTTCTTCCTTCACATACACATATACACTTGAATAAAAAGAAACAATTAGCCATTTTAATTGATTGCAATTACAAAGCAATACATTGACATACAATTAATAATATCTTTTGAAATAAGTACATAATGAATATGGACAGTCATATACTGATAATAATTATGTTCTTCGTGAAGTGTATTAAAATTCTTGTCATTTATTTAATGGAATTTAATTTTGTGCAGATATCATGGATAATAAATAATTAACCGACATTATTAAGTGATAAAATATTTTTTTGTTTAGTTATTGATATGGGGGAGACATGTTCTTGCCACGATTGGTGTTTTTGTAGGAAATATGTTACATGTCTATGCATTACATAGTGCGTAAAATATTAAGTTGATTTTTATTTTTAATGGAAAGCTATCAACATGTAATGTCTGCTTATATTTTTAACGTAAACGTAAATAGAAAAATACAACCAAATGTATTTTTGTATAAAAAAAAAATATTTTGGGACCAATTAATTCGTTAATTACACACAATTTTTTTTCTAATTCAATCACAAAGTTATTGATCCAATTAATTTTTTAATTGAAATGTTTTCAATCAAAGAAATTATAGTATCTATTAAAAAATTATTGAAAGTCGATTAAATTTTTTTTGATCCAAATAAAAAATTAACTGATACTATTAATTTTTGTATAAACAAAAATATTTTGGGACCAATTAATTCGTGAATTACATACAATTTTTTTCTGATTCAATCACAAAATTATTGATCCAATTAATTTTTTAATTGAAATGTCTTCAATCAAAGAAATTATAGTAAAGGGTGATTCTTTTGAGGTTAGGATTTTCATGCATTAGTATTTGACAGATCACGTGGGATTTCAGACATGGTGTCAAAGAGAAAGATGCTCAGTATGCATTGACATTTCATCATGAGTAGACTTACTAACGAGCCACAACGTCGAATTTTCAGTGAATGGGCCCTAGAAAAGTTGGCAGAAAATCCGCTTTTTTATCGACAAATTTTGTTCAGCGATGAGGCTCATTTCTGGTTGAATGGCTACGTAAATAAGCAAAATTGCCGCATTTGGAGTGAAGAGCAATCAGAAGCCGTTCAAGAACTGCCCATGCATCCCGAAAAATGCACTGTTTGGTGTGGTTTGTACGCTGGTGGAATCATTGGACCGTATTTTTTCAAAGATGCTGTTGGACGCAACGTTACGGTGAATGGCGATCGCTATCGTTCGATGCTAACAAACTTTTTGTTGCCAAAAATGGAAGAACTGAACTTGGTTGACATGTGGTTTCAACAAGATGGCGCTACATGCCACACAGCTCGCGATTCTATGGCCATTTTGAGGGAAAACTTCGGAGAACAATTCATCTCAAGAAATGGACCGGTAAGTTGGCCACCAAGATCATGCGATTTGACGCCTTTAGACTATTTTTTGTGGGGCTACGTCAAGTCTAAAGTCTACAGAAATAAGCCAGCAACTATTCCAGCTTTGGAAGACAACATTTCCGAAGAAATTCGGGCTATTCCGGCCGAAATGCTCGAAAAAGTTGCCCAAAATTGGACTTTCCGAATGGACCACCTAAGACGCAGCCGCGGTCAACATTTAAATGAAATTATCTTCAAAAAGTAAATGTCATGGACCAATCTAACGTTTCAAATAAAGAACCGATGAGATTTTGCAAATTTTATGCGTTTTTTTAAAAAAAAAAGTTATCAAGCTCTTAACAAATCACCCTTTATCTATTAAAAAATTATTGAAAGTCAATTAAAAATTTTTTGATCCAATTAAAAAATTAACTGATACTATTGATTTTTCATTCAATTAACAAATTTGTTGAATTTTTTTCTGTGTAGGACTGTGTAGAAAAAAATATCACCAACAGTTAACAGAAGTAAAATACAAATATCTTTTCTCAGGTTAGCTTTACCTGGAAAATGTTCCGATTGTCGGTTTTGTATAAAATCCCATTTTCCGTGGACCGGTAGATGTTTTTAATATCATAAAAACCGATTTTCGTTTTTTTTTCAGTGTAAACTGAAATAAGAAAACATCTGCGCTTCCAATTTGTTTCTGAACACTTCCAACATATTATTATTCCAAGATGTGAAAGAAAATACGTCGGTTTTCTAAAAAAAAAATCCCAGAGATATTTCAATCAAATATAAGCAAATCGTGTTTATTCAATTAGGAGCGTATATTTTGTCAACAAAATCTATGATATTTCTAACGTTATTATTATTCGACTTAATTTGGTGTATCTTTCTGTAGAAAATGAGGTCTGTTTGTGAATATTTTGAAAAACAACAATTTTTAGTTGTCTTCAGCACCATAGTTCACAATATTCACAAAAAGCAAATGGAACCAAAAAATAAAAAAAAAATCCAACATTTTAATGTTTATCCACGCTATTGTTACCGCAATTACAACCAAGGAATTTTTACATTAAAACATTGAAGTATTTTTCATTCATTTATATTAAATTATGCGTTTTTGCTACTTTTGGGAAAAAAACCGGTTGGACCGGTTATTTAATTTTCAAAACACCGCCCACCGGTTTTAAAAAATGGACCGGTTTTTTAGAACCAAGAAAAATCGACTTTCAAAAACACCGTTTTTTTATCACTCTAGTGAGCACGTGACACGAAATTGTCGTGACTCACGCGTGAGCCGTGAGTCACGCTGATGGCAACGGCGAGAGTGTGCGTGATTAACAAAGCACATGTCGTGTGTGAGCGTGAGTCCCGAAAATAATTTCTTCGTTAGTGAGCGTGAGCAACGAATTTCGGAAAAATACGCTCACAAAAATAATCCCGCCCACGGACATAAAACGCTTACGAGTTGAAATTCATTTACAATTTTAGTGACATCTGGGATGTTAAGAGTTTAATAACGCTCACGATTTTAATAATGCTCATGTTTTTAGACACGTCCCTAAGGTAAATTACTCATAAAATTATTCGTGAGACACGACATTTTTCGTGAGTCACGATATTTATCATGATTCACGGTATTTTTCGTGAGTCACGACATTTTCATGCGTTAATGTGCGTGAGTACAAATTTTCTTTTCGTGAGTGTGCGTGAGTCCTTCAAAACACTATCGTGCGTGAGTGTGCGTGAGTAAGATTTTTCCGTCGTGAGTGTGCGTGAACGTGAGCAAAATATTACTCACGGGCACACCTCTACTCCATAGTACGGTTGTAAAAGTTCGTTACTTATGCAGCACTAACAGAGCTTCATGAAAATGGAAGTAAGTCAGGTAAAAAGGCGATGTCATTTTTTTTTTTAATTTTTAATTAAAAATTTATTTCAAACAATCAATCTTTTAATCAAACTAAACACACAAAGTCAGTTAAGAAAGTAATTGAAAATAGTTACGTTTTTAATTAAAAAATTTATTGAGGTTTGTAATCAATATCAATAAAATTTTTAATTGAATCAATTAAAGAATTAATTGAAATTTGCTCATGAAATCAATTATTTTTTTAATCAAGTATTTATTTATGCCCAATTAAAACTGTGATTGATACTATCATTTTGGTGATTGAAGACATTTCAGTTGAAAAAATTAATTGAATCAATTTCGTGATTGAGTCAGAAAAAAAATTGTATTAAACGGAACCAATAGTTCATCCAATAAACAGAGCATTTGCAAATTTAATAAATATACCTCTCAAATGCAACATATATACCTTTACTATAACAATACTTAAGAATGGTTGATATTTTCAATCAGCTTATCTATTTTATATACCTACAATTTTACAATTTAAGGGTTTCGTTTTCCTTAAGTCACATCCTTTTTCCTATCATTTATACTCATTTTATCTCATGGTGTAATTGTAACAATCCTATAAATTTAGTAATTTGCATTGGCTACTAAATCATACACTAACGGGAGAAATAGACTAACATATACAGTGAAACCTCCGAGAAGTGGACATCCACGGTCACCTAAATTTTCTCCATTGGGAGGTGTCCAGTTATGAGAGGTTAACTTTAATGTCCTAATATATCAAATGTCCCCAGACAACTCTCCACTTTTCAGAGTGTCCAAGTTTGAGAGGTTTCACTGTACCACTAATGAAGAAAATTCTTTCGGTCTTTTTGAGCTTGATTTGAATCCGGTTAAGCTGTCATTTGATAACTTATATTCGTCGTTAAGTTAGGTTAGGTATAGTGGCAGCCCGATATTTAAGGATCACTTAGACAATTCAGTCCATTGTGATACAACAATGGTGAACTTCTCTCTAATCACTTAGTGCTGCCCGATTCCATGTTTAGCTCAATGAGAAGGAACCTCCTTTTTATAGCCTTTAAATAAATAACCGTGAAAGATGCGATGCCTCTTATTTCATTCACATTTGCGGAATTGAGTTTCCTGTAGGAGTATCCGGAAATTCGTCATCAGTACAAGTTTTTCTTTTAAATCCCATTCCCTTTCAAAACGTACACAGCAATCCCCGCTTAACCCTTTCACGACAATAATCGTTATTCACGAAAATGTTCGTGACGCGACAATTCGCATGATTCACGAAAATTTGTGAGTGAGGAACAACTCACGATGGACTCATTAGCAAAGTAACCAAAATAAAATATGGTTCACCAGCGAACCGTCAAACAATAGACGCTAGTGAAATTTTGAGCGTGAGTATTAATTTTATAGTGAACGTGAATATGTCTGTGAGTGTGATTTTTTTTAACATGAATGTGAATTTTTTTCGTGAACTTAAATTTTTTCTTCAGCGTGATTACGAAGAAATTTTAATCACGCACATTCACGAACAGAATGTGATTTTCACTCACGCACGTCATATTTTGTTTTAGTCCCATTCATGCACATTCACGAGATTAAGTTTAAATAAGGTTGTAAAATAGTATTAGGCAAAAATGTTATATGGAATCACAAAACACTACATTATTGTAAAGTAGAGATTGTATAGGTTTCTGAAAATCGCATAGGAGTTGGAAAAATATTTCGACGACTTTGAGATTTCAAGGAATTTGACCCAGTTTTCGCGAAGATGATTTATTTTTTAAAATTCCGATTTTCTGGCACAATATTCCTCCACCAAATTAGCAATTGTCCTGAGGATAGCCTTTCGAAATAATTTACAGCAAATCGCAATTTTAATATAACAGGTTGGCTGATAAGTCCCCGGTCTAATATAGAAAAACACATTTTTTTTTGTCAAAATAAGTTTTTATTCTTCTACATAGTTCCCTTCAAGAGCGATACAACGATTATAACGACCTTCCAATTTTTTGATACCATTTTGGTAGTACTCCTTCGGTTTTGCCTCAAAATAGGCCTCAGTTTCGGCGATCACCTCTTCATTGCAGCCAAATTTTTTCCCTGCGAGCATCCTTTTGAGGTCTGAGAACAAGAAAAAGTCGCTGGGGGCCAGATCTGGAGAATACGGTGGGTGGGGAAGCAATTCGAAGCCCAATTCATGAATTTTTGCCATCGTTCTCAATGACTTGTGGCACGGTGCGTTGTCTTGGTGGAACAACACTTTTTTCTTCTTCATATGGGGCCGTTTTGCCGCGATTTCGACCTTCAAACGCTCCAATAACGCCATATAATAGTCACTGTTGATGGGTTTTCCCTTCTCAAGATAATCGATAAAAATTATTCCATGCGCATCCCAAAAAACAGAGGCCATTTCTTTGCCACGCTTCGGAGACGGTTCACCGGTCGCTGTCCACTCAGCCGACTGTCGATTGGACTCAGGAGTGTAGTGATGGAGCCATGTTTCATCCATTGTCACATATCGACGGAAAAACTCGGGTGTATTACGAGTTAACAGCTGCAAACACCGCTCAGAATCATCAACACGTTGTTGTTTTTGGTCAAATGTGAGCTCGCGCGGCACAGAGCTTCCGCATATCCAAATATTGATGAATGATATGACCACCACGTTCCTTTGATATCTTTAAGGCCTCTGCTATCTCGATCAACTTCATTTTACGGTCATTCAAAATCATTTTGTGGATTTTTTTGATGTTTTCGTCGGTAACCACATCTTTCGGGCGTCCACTGCGTTCACCGTCCTCCGAGCTCATTTCACCATGCTTGAATTTTGCATACCAATCAATTATTGTTGATTTCCCTGGGGCAGAGTCCGGAAACTCATTATCAAGCCAAGTTTTTGCTTCCACCGTATTTTTTTCCTTCAGAAAACAGTATTTTATCAAAACACGAAATTCCTTTTTTTCCATTTTTTTCACAATAGCAAAAGTTGCTTCACAAAAGACGCTCTATCTCACAAACTAATTGACTTACAGACGTCAAATTTTGACACGAATCATTTGAAGGTTGGTACTATATAAAAATAATATCCATTTAATACTAGCGACGCCATCTATGTGTCAGACCGGGGACTTATCAGCCAAACTGTTAAATGTAAGATTTTATTTATTGAACAAATTTATGTGACCGAACTGGTTTAATTTTTCTCGACGACTTCTTCTCTCCAGAAAATCACAAAACTAAAATCAAAAACGAATTCAATGATAATGGAACAAAAACCGAGTCATACATACAGGAATGATCAATAAACAAAATATAAAGGATCCTATTCACGAAACAATTTAATATCCAATTTGCGTTTTTGAACTCGTTAACCAGAACTCTGATAAAAGTGTTATCAAAGCTAAGCTTTCGATTATTCAGGAAGCAAACAATTCTATCAATGTTTACTCACGAACATTTTCGTGACTCACCCGTGAGTCATGCTGAAGGCAACGACGTGAGTGTGCATAAGCGTGATTAACAAACCAAATGTCGTGAGTGATCGTGAGTCACGAAAAGAATTTCTTCGTGAGTGTGCCTGAGCAATGAATTTCGGAAAAATACGCTCACGAATATAATCCCGCCCACGGACATAAAACTCTTACGAGTTGAATTCATTTACAATTTTAGTGACACCTGGGATGTTAAGAGTTTAATAACGCTCTGGATTTTAATCATGCTCATGTTTTCAGACACATCGCTAAGGTAAATTACACATAAAATTATTCGTGAGTCAAGGTATTTTTCGTGAGTCACGATATTTTCGTGCGTGAGTACAAATTTTCTATTCGTGAGTGTGCATAAGCGTGGGTCCTACCAGACAATATCGTGCGGAGTAAGATTTTTCCGTCCTGAGAGTGCGCGACTTAAATATTACTCACGTGTCGGTATTTCGAAAAATAATAAAAATTAATCCAGTTTTTCTTCGTGGTGGGTTCACTGTTTTTTTCAGCGTAGTTAAAGGCTAACGGAGCTACATGAAAATTGCCGTAATTGTAACAAAATATATAAATTCTATTAAACAAAAACATATATAGGAACCTTGGGAAGGAAGGAAGGAAAAACTAACACGCAGAGAAGGAATATGATCACCTCAAACATGTTTCAAGAGCAAAATGTTATTTTTGGATGGTGAACATGGAACATTTTTGTCGCAATCATGTTCTTTTCTAGGGAAACATATACGTGATTGCCGAAATCAGGTACATAATTTTCGAGAACATAACATGGTTGCGACAAACATGTTACATGTCCCCCGTCCAAAAATAACATTTTGCTCTTAAAACATGTTTGAGGTGATCATATTCCTTCTCTGGGTGAAGAACTTTGTAATTTTGTTATTAAAATTTTTTGGCCAACTAACTGAGATAGTGCTAATGAGGTGAAGTTAATTATTTTTATATTAAAAATGAAAAATAAATGCCGATTCAGGAATTCGGCAATTAAGCGTGAAAGTTATCTGTATGCACCCAGAGAAGGAATATGATCACCTCAAACATGTTTGAAGAGCAAAATGTTATTTTTGGGTGGTGATCATGTGACATGGTTTTCGCAACCATGTTATTTTCTCGAAAATCATGTATCTGATTTCGGCAAGCAGGTTATATTTGACGAGAAAATAACATTTTAGTGACAAACATGTTACATGTTAACCATACAAAAATAACATTTTGCTCTTGAAACATGTTTGCGGTGATCATATTCCTTCTCTGCGTGTGGTTAAATATGCGGAGAATGCTGTATTTTTTTTTTTTATGTGAAATTTTATATATTTTATACGATGACAAATTTATATAAGTTTGCGTTGGTCTTTGAAAACATTTGCATTTTGTTAATCAATCGAAACTAATTTTATTCTTATACACATATATCTTTTTAGACAGCTCTGTAATGTAATGTCCTCTCGCGCTTTTGCAGGATTATCTTAAACTTTAATTCTAAATTTAGTTCCAAAGTATTCAATTTGTAGTTTCAAAACCATATCCAAACATCATCAACCAATTTTGCTTCATTATAAATCTAACTGAATTAATGTATAGTTATCATCTTTTTGCATATATTTTGTTTTCCCGTAACGACATTTTATTAATTTCCACTAATTATCATTTTTTTTTCCTTTGCCATATGTCATTCCACCATTACCCCGCTACTACTACTGCTACCACCACCAACCACCACAACCAACACCAAAATACCATCCAAAAAATCTTCCTACTACCATCCAAATGATCAATCAAACAATTGACCAACAACTACTACTATTTCTCCTACTCCATCCATACGCACTACTTCACAAATAAAAAAAAAAAACATTCACCTATAATAATAATTAAAACCAATAATAAACACTACAACGACAAAAAAACAACAAAAGGCAAAACTGCCCGATTATAATCCAATTTCAAGCTTCCCCGTTGATAAGGAAAACGACGAAAGAGAATTAGAAATTCCAAGATGGAGTCCAGGTGCTATGGCAGATGGAGATCTTTTAATGTTCTTGCGTGCAGCTCGTTCTATGGCTGCATTTCAAGGTAAATATCCACCGGAAGAAATACTAAAAAGTAATGACACACACACTCTATACCCTTCTGACATAAGGTCCTAATCAATTCTTTTGTTTTTCCATTTTTTTCAGGAATGTGTGATGGTGGTCTAGAAGAAGGAATTGTTGCAGCAACACGTGACGATACTACAATTAATGCACATGATGTTGTAAGTACCTATTATCTGTGATACTAACAGAATATCATCGTACACCAATAATTTTTTTTATATGTATGAGTAAATTCTTTATTGTCACCATTGTGTCATGATATCTATGTTGAATGTTGTTGCAAGTCCGGCAATAATAATATGAAACATATTTTTGATTTTTGTTCAATAAAATATGTTAATATTAAAAGAAAGCTCTAGAAACTTAAAGAAAAACATACAAGCGAAAAAGCCTATTTAGACTTTTACATATACATAAAAATCATAGCAAACGATGATAGAACAGTTTTTGCCTATAGTGATACATTTTTGTTTTTGGGATAAATAATCTTTCTCTCACGATAGAATTAGGATTTATCAACAAATGCAAAAACATATCACGCCTTTAGTTATAAAGGGTGATTCTTTTGAGGTTAGGATTTTCATGCATTAGTATTTGACAGATCACGTGGGATTTCAGACATGGTGTCAAAGAGAAAGATGCTCAGTATGCTTTGACATTTCATCATGAATAGACTTACTAACGAGCAACGCTTGCAAATCATTGAATTTTATTACCAAAATCAGTGGCAGAAAATCCGCTTTTTTATCGACAAATTTTGTTCAGCGATGAGGCTCATTTCTGGTTGAATGGCTACGTAAATAAGCAAAATTGCCGCATTTGGAGTGAAGAGCAACCAGAAGCCGTTCAAGAACTGCCCATGCATCCCGAAAAATTCACTGTTTGGTGTGGTTTGTACGCTGGTGGAATCATTGGACCGTATTTTTTCAAAGATGCTGTTGGACGCAACGTTACGGTGAATGGCGATCGCTATCGTTCGATGCTAACAAACTTTTTGTTGCCAAAAATGGAAGAACTGAACTTGGTTGACATGTGGTTTCAACAAGATGGCGCTACATGCCACACAGCTCGCGATTCTATGGCCATTTTGAGGGAAAACTTCGGAGAACAATTCATCTCAAGAAATGGACCGGTAAGTTGGCCACCAAGATCATGCGATTTGACGCCTTTAGACTATTTTTTGTGGGGCTACGTCAAGTCTAAAGTCTACAGAAATAAGCCAGCAACTATTCCAGCTTTGGAAGACAACATTTCCGAAGAAATTCGGGCTATTCCGGCCGAAATGCTCGAAAAAGTTGCCCAAAATTGGACTTTCCGAATGGACCACCTAAGACGCAGCCGCGGTCAACATTTAAATGAAATTATCTTCAAAAAGTAAATGTCATGGACCAATCTAACGTTTCAAATAAAGAACCGATGAGATTTTGCAAATTTTATGCGTTTTTTTTTTTAAAAAGTTATCAAGCTCTTAACAAATCACCCTTTATATCTGAAAACTCATATTTTTAAAATTAATATGTTGTTAAAACTGACTAAATCTCTCTTGAAACCAAATGATTAAAACGCTAATAAAATTTAAAATAGTTTCGGCAAATCGTCCTCATCACACCGAAGACCGATTGGTGGCCGATTATCGGTTTTTGGCTGAATGCCGCCCACTGCCATTGGCGGGCTAGGAAATTTCTCTGAAATTCTTGACTCAAATATTTCAAATGAAAACAGTTGGAGTGATTAATAAAATTATGTGTACAGTGAAAAAAATCTTGCCCAGTTCCAAAGATTTTAACTTTACAGTAGTGATTTTTGTATTGCTTTTGATGTTTTCGATGTTTGATGTTTCCCTTAGGAAACATTATCAAGCCAAGTTTTTGCTTCCACCGTATTTGTTTCCCTTCAGAAAACAGTGTTTTATCAAAACACGAAATTCCTTTTTTTCCATTTTTTTTCACAATAACAAAAGTTGCTTCACAAAAGACGTAAAATATCGTAAAATAAAGGACAAAAATCCGGTTGATTCTCGGAATTAAAATGTGGGTATTCTAGCCATATTTCCCCATAGAGAGCAATCATATGTACGGGAGCAACAATTTATCAGACTTGACGATGCTATTAATTGTACTCCTTGCGCAAAATTTGAGAGATATCAGGATAAAACTCTGTCTTCTAGAACCATATAACTGCATATCGGGCGAAATATATATTGAAGATATATCCAAATCTAAACTGATTTCTTCCAAAACAAACTTGTGCAAAATTTCACGTAGGTTGGAGTTAACCTGCGATCTAGACTTTAATTACAAAATTGTGTTCACAGACAGACGGACATGGTTAGATCGGCTCTGATTCTGACACTGAGCAATATTGTTAAAGGGAGCCACCGTGGTGCAATGGTTAGCATGCCCGCCTTGCATACACAAGGTCGTGGGTTCGATTCCTGCTTCGACCGAACACCAAAAGGTTTTTCAGCGGTGGATTATCCCATCTCAATAATGCTGGTGACATTTCTGAGGGTTTCAAAGCTTCTCTAAGTGGTTTCACTGCAATGTGGAACGTCGTTCGGACTCGGCTATAAGAAGGAGGTCCCTTGTCATTGAGCTTAACATGGAATCGGGCAGCACTCAGTGATAAGAGAGAAGTTCACCAATGTGGTATCACAATGGACTGAATAGTCTAAGTGAGCTTGATACATCGGGCTGCCACATAACCTAACCTAATATTGTTAAACACACCTTGTGTCTATCTCGTCTCCTTCCATATGCACTAATTTAAAATACTCTGTTCCATAGAATGGCGCAGGGTATACAAAATTAAAAATATTTTTCTCAAAACACAGTAATAGAATTTGAATGTAGAGGTGTGCACGTGTGTAATACTGTACTCATGGTCACGCTCACCTAGGACGAAAAACTTTTACTCAGACACGATATATTTGGTAGGAGTCACTTTCACGAACTCTCACGAAACGTTAATCAGTACTCACGCACGAAAATCTAAAGGCTCACCTCCGCACACTCACGAGTGTAAAATTTTTATTCACGAATACTCACGATCGGAAAGTCGTTACCCACGAAATCTGTGGTCGCATACATTCTCGTGGCTCACGAAAATTGTCCCAACTCAGAAAAGAAAATTTACAGTGACCCACACTAAAGAAAATTTACCGTGACCCACAATTGAAACGTTTTTAATTGTTGAAATTTACTTTTTGCGTGTGATTAGTTAAAAACACTTCGCCGGCGACATAGTTGTTATTAGATATATGATCAATTCTATTATTGTCAGAATAATTTAGCTGACAACGTTAGCATTGAAATCGAGGGCGTTATTAAACTTTTAATATCATAGGTGTGGCTAAAATTGTAAGCGAATTCAATCCGTAAGAAATAAAATTTTGACACAATTTTCTATAGAAATAAAATTTTGACAAAATTTCCTATAGAAATAAAATTTTGACAAAATTTCCTATAGAAATAAAATTTTGACAAGATATCCTATAGAAACAAAATTTTTGCAAAATTTTCGCAGAAATAAAATTTTTATAAAATTTTCTGCAGAAAAAATTGTTGGCAAACCTTTCTATAGAAATAAAATTTTACAAAATAATTTTTTTTAGAAATTTTAAAAAAATTGTCCAAATCGGTCCATATTTAAAAATACGTATACTTTTACAATAGTCTTTAAATTGGATATTATGTAATTTTAGCACCTTTCGACTTCGAAAAATACATTTTTATTATTTATCATCCCTGCTTTGGATACATCTCACCTTAGTCGCAGAGTTCCTCGATCTGGCTACAAGCTGAAGTACTAAAGCGTATAACATAAAAATGGATGAAATCACAATAAATTGTTACAACAACAAGAATACATTTAGGAAAAAATCTTAAATTTGAGTTTTGAATTCTTGATACTAGGATGTATTCTTTTGAATGTATTCGTTTTTTTCCGCATATTTTTTCATGATATCAGAGGCCTTTAAAAACGTTTTAATGACAACTTAAATGTCCATATTCAGACCCAACTTCAAATAGAAATAAAAGATTTTATTAATTTTGATTTTTTTCCAGACTTTTTAAAGCCAAGTTGACCTTAAGTCCAACAAAATTTTCTTTCATGTAAAGATAAGTCGTATCACTTAACGATAAGGACAAAACGAATTTATTGAAAGGTTCATTGCTTTTTGGACAAGGGAAAAAACTGTATATCAGATAAATGTGTGCTCAATGCTAAGTTCGCATTCCTAGTTTATAATATACGATGACTTTGATTGGTCATTACTTTTAGGTAGCCCCATTAATAAAACGGTTTGACTACTTGACCTCGTGGAGCAACAATTTTCATTTGATCTATATAAACCGATCAAGAATGAATGAAGCTTATGTACAGTGAGGAGCAAAACCAAGTGCATGTTTTCACCTTTGCAATCTTTATTAAATAGAAAATGTCTGGTTAAGTGCCCAAAGATTGGACCGTTGATGACTCTAAATATGTTATATGTTCATGCGAAACAAAAATAAACCGTTTTCCATCCGATGCAAAAGCACATTACTGGTAACGATCTCCGAATATTATTGATAATGACCTGGTAACGGCAAAGTCTCCAAAATCACCACGTCATGCAAACCGTTAAACATGGAGGGGGGAAGACTCATGGTATGGGGATGATGACACACTTGGCCGCTGGTTAATAATAAGGAATCATCATGTAAAAAGAGACTACCTTGATATTTTGCAATCAAATTTCCCCAACCTTTGGCGAGGTTTGCGCTTACCTTGAGGATCAAGTTGTTTTTCAACAAGACATCAAACCCAAACATACTTACAGAATAGTAAAGAAATGGTTGTCGGGGCAAAGTTCTTAAAAGCTCAAATGTGGTTGCCAATGCCCCCATCTCAATCCTATTGAATATTTATGGTCTCTAGTTAAAAGGCACTTGAGATTACACTAAAGAGCACCAAAAAATAAAATGCGATCTAGAGCCAAATTTAGAAATTTAGTCGGATATTCCAAAATAAATAATAGAAGTATGTCAAGACGAGTTAAAACCATGATTAGAAACAAATAACTATAGACTAAATACTAAAACATTTGATTTTAATGTATTATACATAAAGTGCAAAACTGGATACAGGCTAATTTTTTATTTTATGGCGATTTCGATTGGAAAAAAAGGTGCAACATTCTCGAAATTGATTGCAACATATCAAAGACACTGTCATAGATTTTGGATCCTTTATACCTCACAATATTATAAATTAACAATAACTTTAGAATTACACTATCATTTGGGCGAAATGTCAATTAGGGAAAAAGTAGTGTAACACCAAGGCAACATATTTTTTGCGAATCGAAAACGCCCTTAGTTTAATTAATGCAGTAGGATGGGTATATAAAAAACCCTCTGCAACGAATACACAAGCAATTACTTCACACAATTCGAGTAGTAACTTCATTGTCCATTTCCCAAACAAGTAAAATATAAGCCTTGCAAATGGTGAAACAGAACAAATAGAACCCAATAAAGCAAGCACCAAAGCACCAATTCCCTTCGTTTCATAATTTCCATTGCTGTATGGATGAAGCTATTTCGTTCTCTGAACTATAAGAGTATGCAACACACACACTCTCCATTCCTATTTCGTTTGTTGTTGGCACATATAATAAAAAGCACAGGCTCGCTCACAGTCTGTATTCAATGACTTCTGCCAATCAAGAACTGCACAACGATTCCTTTTGTATGTGATGGCTCTGCAATGCTTGACACTGTAATCGCTTTACAGTGTTTTTTTTTTGTTCTATTCATTAATCGAAATATTCGATGTATTCGTAGTGTGTATCGCCTAAACTAGAACATCAATTACTTTGAATAGGCTTGTGCACACCTTTGGTATACGAGGGCGGTTTGGAAACTTTCAATATAATCTCCTGAAACTTCAATACACTTAGTCCAACGCTTTTCTAGCAATTCTATCCCTTGATTAAAATAGTTTTCCTCAAGGTCTTCAAAATAGTGGTTTACAACTGTAATTGCATCATCATTTGAGGTAGTAAAACGCTTGCCAGCAAGGAATTTTTGTAGATTTGGGAACAATTAAAAGTCACTGGGAGCTAAATCAGGAGAATAAGGTGGGTGTTCAAGCAACTCGTACTTTAATTCGTTGATTTTAGCCATTGTTAAAACACTTGTGCGCTGGTGCGTTGTCTTGATGAAGAATTATTTTTTTGTGTTGTAAGCCAGGACGTTTTTCTCGAATTTGTACATTTGATTGATCCAAAAGGTTGCAATAGAATTTATTGTTTTACCCTTTTGCAGATAGTCAATCAATAAAATACCTTTGAAGTCCCAAAAAACCGTTGCCATAACCTTACCAGCTGATTGAATTGTTTTTGCCTTCTTTGGGGCACTTCCTCCAGCTTCAGTCCATTGTTCGGATTGTTATTTTGTCTCTGGAGTACAGTGGTGGATCCGCTTAAAATCCATTTTATTTCGCTTAAAACGATCCAAACAATCTCGAGAAATGTTCATTCTTGTGCGTTTTTGATCGACTGTTAACAAATGATGGAAACAAAATTTAACATGTGTTCATAACAGAGATGGAAGTTTCCAAAGCACTTAACTTTTTTCTGTTTATACCGCGCTTTATGTGCTAGGCTAAAAAGTTTCCGAACTGCCCTCGTATAATTTTGCTGAATGTATATTTTTGTTTATCGGAAAACAAAGTATGAACGAAATAAATTTTGTAACAATTGGACTCAATAAACGTTTTTTTATTAAGCAAAGTGGTAAACATGCCCTCAGTTTTGCTCCCCACTGTATACCGAAAGAATTTTCTTCGTAAAAAGAACGAAAAATTTCGTTACAACCAAAGAAAGTTTCGAAATATTTCGTTCTTTTTACGAAGAAAACTTCTTTGTAGTTGATAAGAAATAACTTCGTAGTTTTTATGAAAATATTTCATACTTTTTATGAAACAATTTCGTTCTTTTTATGGAATTGTTTCCTACTTTTTACGAAAATTTTTCATACTTTTTATGAAATTGTTACGTATTTTAATGAAACAATTTCGTACTTTCTATGAAAAAACTTTTGTACTGTTTGTGCAAAACCAAATGAGAAGTATCATAGACATGCATTAAAAACATGAATTAAGGAATACACTCATGTACAACATCAAAGACAATTTTATGTCGCCAACGGAAATTTTACAATTTCAATGAAACTTCTGCGTTATTTCAAAGAAAATGTTTCGCACTTTTTATTATGAAATTTGATCGCAGAAAGTTTCGTAATATATTCATAAATTCATAAAAACTTCTCCACAAAAGTCATGAAATTTGAAGAAAGTTTCATTAAAAGTACGAACTTTTTACGAAGAAAAGTTAATGTAGAACATTTCGTATATTCGTAAAATGTTCTTCGTGAAGGAAAATTTCGTTGTTTTAATGAAGAATTCTTCGTAAAATTAACGAAGAGAATTCTTTGGGTGTAGGTACTTAATTAGCCTTACAATTTAGAAGACAATGTTAAGAATTTTGAAGATACCTTGCTATCGGTAGCACTAAACCAAGATTGTGGACGACAGTCCTTTGATCGAACTTTCTAAGCACACCATAATGGAGGGTACAAAAAATTTAGTTTGGTCGAACTTTAGAGCCAATAGCTTGGCGTGTAATTTCGAATGATATGGCAAGTTCTACTTGCGTTCGACATGAGTCCCCTCGTCGATTAATTCAACATCTTCGAACTTCTTCGGATGTCCTAGACGTTTTTTGTCTTCCACAACAAAATCACCACTTCTGAAACGCATAAACCACCATTCGCGCGTTGAAGCCGGAATAGCACACACTCCATATAAGCTTTGGAGAGTAACTGAGTAGGGCTGTTCTGCAGAGGATGACACCAACTAGATAAATGAAATACAGTACTATTGGTAAAGTTTTTCTAAACAAACTCCTTACTTTTGTACTAAAGTCATCCCATTATCATGGCCTATAAACTTTACAACGGGACGATTCCTGTTTCATGTTGAAAATTATTGCGGTGTGCCTTCCGTGTATTATGTTGTTGTTTGATAGTTGACCTTTAAACTGTTAATTATTCCACTGGTATTCACTTAAATTATATGCAATCTGAACTTCTACAATATCTACATGAAAACGAAAATCTCAAAATTCAAATTGTTCTCTTTTATTTCAATTATAGAAGATCAGGGAAAACATTTACAAAAACAGCTACAAAGATAAGAATACCAAACCATTCAAAATAAAAAAAAAATTGTGCGTTTATGGCATGTGGTCTGTATCGACTGTATCTTAATTTTAAATATAATTTTAGTTGTTATTATTTATTTTCGAATGAAATGGTCGTTCTGTATTAATGGTTAGCGATTGGAGTACCGATATTGTTAAAATAGAATATTTGTGGCTAATGTTTATAACGACAAAATAATTAGTATATGGGTACAATTAGGTAATTTGGCATATCTATAATCTCTATGGGCAATTAAAGACTCACCAAGACATTAAATTTACAATTTCACAGTGTACACAACAAATGTAAGTGAGATTTTAACCTAAATAGGTATAATCTTGGATTAGCCGGATATTTTATTATTTAACAAAATAGCCGACAGTTTCAAAATGCCAACTGGACATGGATTGAATAACACTCAGTTTAAGGTATACACTGGGATATGATAAAAAAGAATGTGATTTAGTTTCGCTTATAAATGTAGTGATAGTATATCAATATTAATACCTCAGTAAATTTATGTATTTCTATTCTCTTTATTAACTCTTATGTTTTTGGTGTGTGTGGCTTGGTTTTCTTTTGTTTTTTTTTGTAGTTACACGATAATGGTTATGATCCCGGTAAAGCCCTACAAGCACTTGTAAAAGCCCCCTTAACAAAGAGCATCGAAAAGAAATGGTGCGAAGACGAAATTAAAAAATTTATCAAAGGACTAAGACAATTCGGAAAGAACTTTTTTCGAATTCAAAAAGATTTATTACCTCATAAAGAAACACCAGAGTTAGTCGAGTTCTACTATTTGTGGAAAAAGACACCTAGCGCTAATAGCAATCGCCCTCATCGTAGACGACGCCAGAGTGCTTTGCGTCGCAATCGTGTTACACGAGCAAGCAATACGCCTCCGAAGAAGGAGGACACACCCGAACCACAATCTGCTACATCTGCCCCAACAACGACGACAACGACGGCGACGACGACGGCGTCGACGGCGACCGCAGACAAAGGTCGCGCTTCGCCAGTTGTCACAAAGGAGGAGACGAGTTCTCTGACTGAAGACGACGTAAGCGAGTGCGACAGCGATTCTAGTTTAACCCATAAAAGGGATGAATCACCGTCTAGAATGAGGACGAGAAATAAGCAACAAACAACGCCGGGCACTGGGGCGAAGTGTGACCAGACGCAGGTCACTCAACCGCAACCAACAGCCAACGGTAAACGACCCAAGCGTGGATCGGAAACACCTGACAATGTTGCTTCGGCAACTGCTGCTTCGACCGCTGCAGGGGTTAATGTCGATAGTCCCAAAACTCCGACTAAACCGCCAGTATCGGAAGGTACGGCAAACAAACGAAAGACTGGTCGCCAGGAAACACCAAATAAAAAGAAACGCAATGACACAGAAGGATCTGTCACTGGTGGTTCAAATACTGACAATCAGGATGAATCCACCGATACCAGTGCCACAGCTCCTGTTATCGTTTCGATATCTAAAGACAAGCGCAAACGGGCAGAGAGTCCGGTCGAAAGCACAAACTCCGATAGTCGATCGGACTCGGCCATGGATGATGGAGAATCGACTAATACTGATTCGGCCGAACAACAATCAAAGGATAGCAAAGAGAGCACCTCAAGTAAAGAAGAAAGCAGTAGCGGTAACAGTGAGCTCGATTCGGCAAAGAGTGATAAGAATGTGATCCAGAAAACTGAAGTAAAGATGCCGGAAATCGACATTAAAGATAAAATCAAAAATGTCGATGAGGAAACCAACATACAAGCGCCATCATCAATGACGCAAAATACCGGTATGGTGGTCGTCTCTGATAATAGTCTCAAAGACATCAAAGCGCCCACAGAAGATCCTCTTGCTATTCCACCCACAAAACCAGTTTCCTCCGTTGTAAATCCGCCACAACCACCAATTCCACCGATAAAGGTTCCCACGGTTGAGGCTTTAAATGCTTCAGTCGATAGAAAAGAAGTTGGCAAACTAGACATGATGGACACAGACATGCCAAAGGATATGTTAAAGAAACTTGCCAATATGAAGCAGGAGATCTCCACGCCACCACAGACACAACAGCCGCCCCCACAAGCACAAACGATATTGCCTGAAGTTGTATACTTTAAGAAAGAGCCAAAGGACGCTGTTATGGATGCTGTTTGCAATCAAAATAGCAATGAACCACAGGACCTCAAGGTAAAAATTGAGGTTAAGTCGGAAGACGTTAAGCCTCCGTTGTTAGGAGGTCTACCACCTTCGTCACAAGGGCAAACGCCAATGTCTTTGACAACGAAAAGGGTGGATGGTCCGGATTCATCGCAACATCAACAGATCCCACCTCCTCCCAGTCATTTGGCTCATCCTCTTGTTTCCGGGCCACCCCCAGGATATGTTGTTGAAGGTGGACACCTTAAGTTTGCCGCACCGCCACCTCAAACCAATCAACCTCCACCGTCATCGTCCCTGCCCACTGAAAATAGTACTATATCGCCAGCGCCGGGACCCCCATCGTCGGGTCCTCATTCGCAACAACAGAAATATCCTGCCGATATAGAGCATAAGTTTCCAGAAAGTATTAAATACGAGCCTGGAAAGTTTGTTCACCAGGATCTCAAATATCCGCCGCAATCAATGGATTCCATTAAATATAGCCAGGAGATGCAAGCAGCCGCTGCAGCTGCAGCCGGTAAATATGACATGAAATTCATGATAGATCAACATGCTGGCAAATTTCCCGGTGATCTACCATCACCCCATGGACCCCCTTCCGGAAAACCGTACAGCAGCGGTGGCAGTGATGCCACAACGAAAGTACAAGACCTCAAGGGTGGTTATCCACCACCTAACTTGGGACCACCTCCAGTTAGTATTGCTTCTACCCCAGGCGACAATCCTCCTACGCATAAATTTTTGGGAGGTCCGCAAGAGTCTTCTCCGCCAACTCATGGCCAACCACCAGGTGCGACACCACCACCCGGGTTGGCTATGCCGAAGCCACATTACGAGCATCAGGTGCAGCATCCCATGGCGAGACCACCATTTGAATCAGCAGCTGGCCTCATGATGAAATATGGTGACCCAATGGTTGGAAAATATGGTCCTCAAGATCTTAAGTATCCACCACTTCAAGGCCCTCCTACAGACATGAGCACTGGTGGCATGAAACCTTCTCCATATGGCGAAAACCTTGTGAAACCTTTACCGTATAGTGGTCAACTTGAAGTGGGTCATAAATACCCTCCTTCCGAAAGCCCTATAGATGCGTCGGCACGCTCTACGCCTGGGCAGGACAGCCAGAGTAGTAATAGCAGTTCATTACCTTCGAACCAACAACAATTTCAGTCGCCCCACCCCTCACCGCATATGCCGTCACCAGCTGGGGGCGGTCTCCCGCCTGGTATGCACCCACAGAATTTAATTTCACCACATAGTGGTCCTTTGTCCATACAATCGTCTCACCAAAGCCAGGTGTCCAGTGGATCAACGCCAAGTGGTCCACCAGCCCCTCAAGGTTTAATTCATCATCCCACACCAACGTCGGCGTCCAGCGGGAATGGCCCACAAGGTTTGCACCATCCCAGTCACCTTCCTCCCACTTCTGCTCCCCCAACATCCAACAGTGGAGCTCCTCATAGTATATCATCTATGGCTCCCTCAGGAATGCATCCACAACATATGCCTCCTGGACATCTGCCTCAATTACACAGGCCACATGCAGAATTACCGCCCGGTGCTGGAGGAATGCACCCTCATGCACCCATACCGCTATCTTTACAAAATCACGATCCTCGAAATGGGCCTCCGCTATCTTTGTCAAGTCATGGATTGGGGCATCATAGTCAAAATCCGCAACAAATTTCGTCGGGAACTGTACGTACGCCGTCGCCAGCTCAACCTCCCCAGAGATTAGGTATTCACGAAGAAAGATCTGGCGTGACAACAGCTTCCTCTACTCAATTACGAGATCCCCCTACATCACAGGCCTCATCGGGTCCTCCACCTCCCCCTCAGCAGTCTCCACATACACACCGTACATCGCCTCTACCAGGGTTGTCTAGCAATGTACCACCTGGCTTAATTGGTCATCCTATGCCAATTCACCCACACTTGGCGCATTTGCCCCCCGGTCACCCTGCTCATTCTAGCCATCACATGCTTCCACATTCTCTTGCTGGCTTAGGACCTGGGGCTGGTCCATTAGCATTGTTGGCTGGACCACCATCTCTTAATAGTATGCCTGAATCTGGTTTGAGTCGAAGAACACCACCTTCCTCACACATGCAGTCACCGCAACAACAACCTACTTCTTCTGCAAGTGGTCCAATGCCACCATCGCATGGTTCAAACCCACCAGTCTCGGCAACAACTTCGATGTCGAATACCAGTACTGTCCCATCATCGGCGTTTAGTCGAGCTAGTCCGAGCGTATCTACCAATTCGGGTCCTGGTGGCCCGAATCCACTTAGTGGACCCCCACATAGTGGTGGTAGTAACTCAGGGACCCCTAGCGGTCTAAACTCGTCTGCAGGCGGAGCTCATCGTTCCTCTTCACCTGCATCTAGTGTAGGCAGTCTAAGTCGACAGAGTCCACTGCATCCCGTTCCCCAGTCACCACTTAGTCATCATCCTTCGTCCTCAGCTCTTTCAGCGGCTGCAGCAGCTGTTGCAGAACGGGACAGACATGCTTTACTAAGACAACATTCACCGCATATGACACCTCCGCCTGTTTCGAGCGCTTCTGCTCTAATGGCAAGTCCATTGAGCAAGATGTATGGTCCGCAATCTGGGCAACGCGGCTTGGGAGCATCGCCCCCACCACATTTGCGCCCTGGTGCATCTCCACCTGTGATACGCCATCCACAAATGCCACTGCCATTGCCACTTATACCTGCAGGAGCTGGAATGCCCCCAATTGGTGTTCATCCGGGTCAATCTCCTTATCCTCACCCGCTTTTACATCCTTCAATGTTTTATTCGCCACATCATCACAGCCCATTCAATTCGCCATATGGATATGGACCGTATGGACCAGGTTTCCCAGCTTATATAAAACCTCCTGGTCCAGGTGGTTCATTGGAACAGGCAGTGATGGCTGCAGCTCATCATCCTGGTCTACAGGGACCACCACCCACTCGACCCGATGATCCAGCATTGGCAGCTGCGGTTGAAAAACAGAAACAGCAACAATTACAGCATCAACACATGCAACAACAACATCAGCAGCAACAGCAACAACAACAACATCAGCAGCAGCAACAGCAGCAACAACAGCAGCAACAACAGCAGCAGCAACAACATCAGCAACAACAGCAGCAGCAGCAGCAACAACAGATGCAACAGCAGCAACAGAACAAACCGCCAACACCAAAGACCCCACAAGGTAGTAATAACGGAAGTGGCAACAATGGCCCATCAACCCCAGGCCAACCCGCCGCTCCAACAGCTCTACCGCCTGCAGGATATCCTGGTTCACATATTCCCGGATATCCACCCCCGCCTCACGTATCGCCCTTTCAAGAAGTTGGCAAACCCCCACATATGTTACAGCCCACATCGCACATGGATGCTTTGCGAGCGCATGCTCATTCGGCAAGTTCGGGCTTGGTAGGGCCTTCTCAACCACACCATCATTCAACGGAACCGCGTATGTTATTAATTTCACTGTCATTTTCATGTACATTATTTCACAAAAAAAATTTATTTTTTATAGTGCCAATTGAGATTGAGCCAGATCCAGAACCGGAAATACCTAGTCCAACACATAATATACCACGTGGTCCTAGTCCTGAAGCTAAACCAGATGACACTGAATGTCATCGTTCCCAGTCAGCTATGTATGATGGAAACTATCAATTGACTAGCACAATTATATACTTATTTCTGATTTTTTCCACAGATTTGTTCGCCATATTGATCGCGGTGATTATAACTCTTGTACTAGAACTGATTTAATATTTAAGCCAGTAGCCGATTCCAAATTGGCACGTAAACGTGAAGACCGTGATCGTAAACTTGCCGAAAAAGAGAGAGAAAGGCGACAGGTACGTCTTTGTTTAAAAATCAATTTTATTGTTTAGTTTTCTCATTTATTCCTAATGACTACAGCAGCAACAAATGCACCAACAACAACAGCAGCAGCAAGCAGTCGCTGCCCAACAGGCAGCTCAACAGGCCAAACTTAAAGCTGAACTTAAACCTCCTTATACAGACACCCCAGCCCTGCGACAATTGTCAGAATATGCACGACCACATGTTGGTTTCAGGTAAGTATCGTAAATAAAAACGTAATTATCAGAATATTCGGAAAAGAAAAATTAAGTGTCGAAAATATACATAATACCATTTTTGAGATTGTAATTCTAGATAATTGTAAAATCCATGGAAAATACAGAAAATCTATAGTGAGAATTCAAACATCATAATTGTATATACTTGTATTGAAATTGACAACTCCTATCCCACACTATGATCTGATCGGAGAGATCTGATCTAAGTGTACGTGGCATGGACTGTGCAATTTGACTGCATGAACATGCTGTCACCAGAGAATGAAGCCGATCCATTTTTGTCGGCGGCGGCTGACACTAAATTTTTGCCTTCGGCGGCTTGGCGGAAAAGCCGATATAAATATGTCTATTCGGCGGCGGACAATTATCCATTATAAAATCAATTTGAAGTTATTCGAACGGTAGTGAGATTAGTTGTAAACTAATCGTACAATCAAATTTTTTGAGCAAAATTTTTGCAAAATTATTATAACAGCTTGATATTGATTGATTGTGGAGGAAAGGTTCAACATTTTGGCAAAAAATACGACAATTATTATTTTTCTGATGTAAACCGATATTTTTGATTGATTGACGGCTAAATTTTAGTCGAGATGAGTCGATGTATTCGGCGTCGACTGTCAAAAAATGGTCGGCGGCGCGACTCGGCGGCGTCATTCTCTGCGTTGCACAGTGGTACCAAATCGTTTTTTAATAATTCTGCAACTTTTGAACGGATAAAGATATGTGTGAAAGCTGAGGTGTTTTCCTCTAAGTTTGGAAAATTGTGGGCCCCTAGTGGGTCCACGGGCTGACCTGTAGGCGTTGAAAGTTAGTCACCTCGGGTGTACGAAATTTTGTTTTAGCTTTCAACTCCCCAATTTTGAACCGATTTCGATGATTTTTTTCTGAATAGAAATTGTAAAGCTCTACAAAAAGTGTACAATTGTCTCTTACCGTTCGCCAGATATAGGCCCACAATTTATTTTTTTTTTTTGTGCAAAATTTTGACAAAGTAGCGTCAGTATTTTGAACCTAGAAGTTCCGTTTTTGAGTGGATCCGGAAGTTGAAATTAAAAAAATACAGAATTTTGACAATTTTTTGGGAAAAAGTCGCATGCATTCTTTCTGACGTAACATTTTTTTATAGATTTCTACCAATCTTTTTTTTACTTGTTTCTTATAGAACACCAAATAAGGATACGTTTTAAGCTTTTATCGGCCATTTTGGCCAAATAGTATATGAATTCTTCTCCTCCCAAAATCGGCAATTTTTCAAAAATTCTCATTTAGCAAAGCACCGATTATTGCTAAGCCGATCTCTTTTCCAAAAAGCCCCACAAACTAACTGTAAACGGTTTCAACGTCCTACCAGTAAACAGTTGAGAAATATGCAAATTACAAAAAATAACTTTTTTTTAATATGTCCCCACTTTTGGGGATTTTTGATACCAATTTTGGGAATGGTGTATGCAGCAATATTTCTTAAAGCAATTTTCCCTGCAAAAATCAATAAAACTTGTAATGAGATCATAATTAATTCAAAAGTTATTAAGGTTTCAATTCATATTTTTAATTTCCAAAAAATCGGAATTTTTGAAAAAATTTGTTCCTTCCCCAAAAATTTCAAATTTCCGTAATTTTTTTTTTCAATTACATAAGACTAAAGTTCTCTCAAATAACTTTCCAACTATATGCGCCATAAACTTGCACTAAACATCACTAACTCGGGGCAAAATAATGCATTTCTGCAAAAGTACGTTTTTATTGGGGCTATACCTAAATCTGACACGTTTTAAATCAAACTTGGCACACTTGACGATACTATCAAATATACTCCTTGTGCAAAATTTGAAGCATAGCATGCATAGCTAGAATGTTAATTCTGTTACCTGTGCAAAATTTCAAGTAAATTGGAGTGAAACTGTGGTCTCAGAGTGAAAATTTAGTTTCCGGTGCTCATGTAAAGGGTGATACTGTCAAAATTTGGTCAAGGGAAAACGCGTGTAAATCGGTGAAATCGTTTATTTAAAAAATCAAATTAAATTTCTTTTTCAAGTTCAATTAGTATAAAATTCAGGAAAAATATTCAGTTAGGCTTTCGCTTGACACCTGCCATCAGATTTTGTACAGCCACCTTGTCCACCTTCTTCGCCGCAGAAAGCCAGTTTGCCTTGAACTGCTGCTCGTCCTTAGCAGTTTTTTTGGTCTTCTTTAGGTTCCGCTTGACAATAGCCCAGTATTTCTCAATTGGGTGGAGCTCTGGCGTGTTGGGAGGGTTCTTGTCCTTGGGAACCACCTGCACGTTGTTGGCGGCGTACCACTCCATGGCCTTTTTACCGTAATGGCAAGATGCCAAATCCGGCCAAAACAGTACGGAACAACCGTGTTTCTTCAGGAAAGGCAACAGACGTTTATTCAAACACTCTTTCACGTAAATTTCTTGATTGCCAGTCCCGGAAGCTATGAAAATGCTGATTTTCAAGCCACAGGTACAGATGGCTTGCCAAACCAGATATTTCTTTGCGAACTTTGACAGTTTTATGTGCTTGAAAATATCTGCTACCTTTCCCCTTCCTTTTGCCGTATAAAACTCCTGTCCCGGAAGCTGCTTGTAGTCGGCTTTGACGTAGGTTTCGTCGTCCATTACCACGCAGTCAAACTTCGTCAGCATCGTCGTGTACAGCCTCCGGGATCGCGCTTTGGCCGTCGTATTTTGTTTATCATCGCGATTTGGAGTCACTACCTTCTTGTAAGTCGATAGTCCGGCTCGTTTTTTGGCTCGATGCACGGTTGTAGACGATACACCCAGCTTATTTGCGGCATCTCGGAGAGAGAGGTTAGGGTTTCGCTTGAAACTACCGGCAACTCTCTTTGTCGTCTCAGCGGCTTGCGGTTTTCGATTTCCCCCCGATCCAGACTTTCTGGCTGTCGACAAACGTTCCCCAAACACTTTAATTACATTTGTAACGGTTGATTTGGCAACTTTTAGCGATTTTACCAGCTTTGCGTGCGAGTAGCTCGGATTTTCGCGATGCGCGAGCAAAATTTTGATACGCTGCTCTTCTTGCTTGGACGGCATTTTGACAACTGATGAGTGAATTCCAAAATCAAAATAGGAGCAACATTCTACACACACACCTTCAAAATGAGGGGTGTTCAGGTTTTTTAAATGCAAAATTGAAAGAAATACGTCAAGTTTATATTGACCAAATTTTGACCGTATCACCCTTTAAGTGTATATATATGGGTCCTATCTAAATCAAAACCGATTTCCACCAAATTGATTGTACTACTAGCTGGACTCCTTGTGCAAAATTTCAAGCAAATCTAAACAAAGCTCTGGCTTCTGGGGCCATAATGTAGTAACACCGGATTTTGTCAGTATTTTATATGGACCCTGAAGTATTCAAATAATTATTCCAGCTATTTGCTAAACTCATGCTGTATATAAAGTAGTTTTTAGCTGGCCGTGCAGCGGGGTACAGAATTCGATTTTTTAAAAGTCAACTTCAATTCCATTATATTTTTAATATAAAGTTCAATAATTTATGTTATTTGACGCCAGTAGTTTATTTTGGGCTAGTGGCGACGGAAGACCATAGACTTGTAATAGCAAAGACGGCAATAGGTTGGCTAGGTTAGGTTAAAGTGACAGCCCGATTAAGTTTCAGGCTCACTTAGACTATTCAGTCCATTGTGATACCACATTAACTAAAAGTACATATTACATATGGGCACTTCTAGTCTATACGATAGATACATTTCCATATTTTTTTTAATATACTTCATATTGATCAAAATTAAGATTTTACTCACTCAATAAAAAAACTACTACAATAAATTAACTTGAAATTTTAAATATTTGCGGTTTTATAACTCTCAAAAACCTCTAATAAATTCGACTTATGGGTAATCTTAATTTTAATACTTTTTCCGACCCGTAAACTAAAATAAAAATACTTAAATAAAAAGCTGAAATACCAAAAAATGTCTCTAGAAAAATATTTTGGAGCGTGAAAGTTACATATATAAATTTATACAATATTTTTTATAAAAATTTACAATTTGATATTCGTAATTTGCATGTATATTAACTATTGTTCATCGATTACAACTAAATTATTGATGAAATTATGTCGTTGTTATGGAGTCTATGGGTTTGTAAGATTTTTCCTAATGTTTCTAGAATTACGATCTCATTGAATATGGTAAAAACGATTTAGTGTATTTCTAGTTATAATTTTTTTTATATTTGTATACTTAGAAATCGATATAGAGATAACATCAAAATTGTTTCAAAATGGATTCTCTTTTGTCCTGATTGTTTTGGCAAAAATGTATTTCCTCTTTTATTTTGTTGCCCATCTTTTTGGGATATCACAAATGTTATTATTTTATTTTGTATTTTATTTAAATTTATTTAAACAGTTCGAAACCTTCGCTTTTGTTTATTTTTATTTTCCATATCACAATGAAGTAAAGCTATTAAAATGAAATTCATTGTAATGTGTTTTTTCTTAAATATTTAATAATTTCAGTCCTGTTGAACAGATGGTACCCTATCATCATCCAATGGGGCCCATGTATAGTAGAGAAAGGTACATACGCAAACGATCAATTACATATATAATTTAGATAATAATTCACATAACCATGATTTGTATGACATTGCTGCTTGCCTACTCTTTTATATTTCATAAAATGCTTGATTTTATATTAACATATTAAATTATAATTCGTGGTGTTTTTTATGTGGCTAAGTGTTTAAAATTCGTTTTCAAAAGGTTACATCGATTCTTGCCATTAGCATTTGTTGAATGTTGCAAATAAGTCCATAATTTATCTGATATGTTGAACCACGAATTATTATTTTGTTAATAAAAACATCCAATTAAATTGCTTTTAATAAAACTTTTTTTATGTTAAAAGTGCATGTTTTAATTTTTTCAACATTTTGCCACTGCTTTGTTTTTTTTTTTTTCATTTAATCATTTGCCCATAGTAATATCTGTATCTAGAGGTATTGCACAGCCGAACACTATGTTTATATGTTATTTTTTTCATTTCAGAGAATTGGAAGAACTTAAAAATGCACAGGCAGCAGCGGCTGCTGGTCAATCACGTTTAGATCCTCATTGGATGGAATATTATAGACGGTAAGGCTGATATTTTCTAATTTAAAGTTACAAATACCTTACACCCATTTTCATGAAGCTCCGTTAGTGTTTCGTTAGCTAACGAACATTTAAATGGCACTATGAGCATGTATGTCATCATGCCGGTATATTCATATGCCAGAATAAATTTGTTAATTTAATTTAACCGGAGAAAAATTTTCTTCCTGCCAACTGGCAGTTAAAGTCTAACGAAGCTACAAGAAAATGCCCGTAATGGTAATAAGTAAGATCCCAAAAATATTTATATATATGGTAAAGGCTTTTGAACTTTGATGTTCCTCATCTAAATCACCTTTGCCATAATATAAGTAGTAGAATGTACACGAGCGGAACAGGCATACGAAAGTTAGAGGTGTGCACGTGACACGAAATTGTCGTGAGTCACGCTCATGACAACGGGGTGAGTGTGCGTGATTAACAAACCAAAACGTCGTGCGTGAGCGTGAGTCGCGAAAAAAATATCTTCGTGAGTGTGCGTGGGTAAGGAATTACGCTCACGAAAATAATCCAGCTCACCAACATAAAACGCTTAAGATTTAAATTCATTTACAATTTTAGGAATACCTGGTATGTTAAGAGTAGAGGTGTGCACGTGACACGAAATTGTCGTGACACACGAACATTTCCGTGACTCACCCGTGAGTCGTGAGTCACGCTGACGGCAACGGCGTGAGTGTGCGTGAGCGTGATTAACCAACCAAATGTCGTGCGTAAGCGTGAGTCACGAAAATAATATCTTCGTGAGTGTGCGTGAGTAACGAATTTCCAAAAAACACGCTCACGAATATAATCCCGCTTACGAAAATAAAATTCTTACGAGTTGAATTCATTTATAATTTTAGTGACATCCTAGCTTGTAAGAGTTTTATAACGCACTCGATTTTAACCATACTCATGTTTTCAGTCAGGTTCTATAGGTAAATCACTCATAAAATTATTCGAAGTTTTTCGTGAGTCACGACATTTTTCGTGACTCACGATATTTTTCGTGCGTCATGACATGCAAAAGATTTTCGTGCGTGAGTGTGCGTGAGTAAATTTTCTTTTCGTGAGCGTGCGTGACCGTGAGTCCTACCAAAAAATATCGTGCGTGAGTGTGCGTGAATAAGATTTCTCCGTCGTGAGTGAGCGTGAGCACAATATTACTTAGGTGCACACCTCTAGTTAAGAGTTTAATAAAGCTCTCGATTTTAATAACGCTCACGTTTTCAGCGCTACGTCGCTAAGATAAATTACTCATAAAATTATTCGTGAGTCACGAAATTTTTCGTCAATCACGGTATTTTTCGTGAGTAAGGACATTTTCGTGCGTGAGTACAAATGTTTTTTCGTGAGTGTGCGTGCTACCAAACAATATCGTGCGTGAGTAAGATTTTTCCGTAGTGAGTGTGCGTGGGTAAACTGACGTGCACACCTCTAACGTATGTATGAGTGTTCTTGGTGGTTGTAGATGAATGAATTAAACTTAAACCAACACCGTCTCAGAAGTCCCGTCTTACCATACACACAAAATTTTTTTCTGATTCAATCACGAAATAAATTGATCCAAATATTTTTTTAATTGAAATGTCTTCAATCAGAGAAATTATCAATTAAAAAAATAATTGAAAGTCAATTAAAAGATTAATTGATCCAATTCAAAAATTAATTGATCAAATTAAAAAATTAACTGATACTATTAATTTGTGTGATTGATTTTTGTTTCAATTAAAAAGTTTGTTGAATCAATTAAATTTTTAATTGAATATTTTTTAAAACTCAATTAAGACTTTAATTGGAAAAGTTTTCGTGAAATTTTTTTCTGTGTAGTAAACATAAATCCCTTCAAATGTGATATACTATAAAAAAAACAAGTCAAGGTCAGTGTTGCCAGGTTAGGGGTTTCTCCCCAAATTTAGGGGTTTTTTCACGTTTAGGGGGATTTTTGGGGGTAAAAAAATATCTTAGACCTTATAAAGTGGAGCAATTCTCAAGCATATTCGGAACAATTCTGGCATGAATTATGATAAAACAAGTATATACGGCCGTAAGTTCGGCCAGGCCGAAGCTTATATACCCTCCATCATGGATTGCGTAGAAACTTCATCTAAACACTGCCATCCACAATCGAACTACTTAAGTTGCGGTAACGCTTTCCGATGGCAAGGTATCTTAAAACCTCCTAACACCATCTTCTAAATTGTATGTAAGTCCATACGTGGTATATATTAAATCAAAAAAGATCGATCCAATACGTATATAATTCAGTTTGACAAAGTAGACATAAGATTTTGACAAAATTTTCTACAGAAATAAAATTTTAACAAAATTTTCTATAGAAATAAAATTTTCACAAAATTTTCTATAGAAATAAAATTTTGACAATGATGAAAATTTTATTATGAACCGAATAAAATTTTAACAAAATTTTCTCTAGAAATAAAATTTTGACAAAATTTTCTATAGAAATAAAATTTTGACAAAATTTTCTATAGAAATAAAATTTTGGTAGATTATTTTTGGCTCTAGTGGCAACCATGATTATGAACCGATATGGACCAATTTTTGTGTGATTGGACCAATTTTGGTATGGTTGTTAGCGACCATATACTAACACCACGTTCCTAATTTGAACCGGATCGGATGCATTTTGCTCCTCCAAGAGGCTCCGGAGGTCCAATCTGGAGAACGTTTTATATGGGGGCTATATATAATTATGGACCGATATGGACCAATTCTGGCACGGTTGTTAAAGATCATATACTAACACCATGTTCCAAATTACAATCGGATTGGATGAAATTTGATTCTCGTGGAGACTTCGCAAGCCAAATCTGGGGATCGGTTTATACGGGGGCTATATATAATTATGAACCGATGTGGACCAATTTTTGCATGGTTGTTAGAGACCATATACCAATATCATGTACCAAATTTCAGGCGAATCTGATGAAATTTGCTTCTCTTTGAGGCTCCGCAACCCAAATCTGGGGATCGGTTTATATGGGCGCTATATATAATTATGGACCGATGTGGACCAATTTTTGCACGGTTGTTAGAGACCATATACCAATACCATGTACCAAATTTCAGCCGGATCGGATGCAATTTGCTTCTCTTTGAGGCTTCGCAAGCCAAATCTGGAGATCGGTTTATATGGGGTCTATATATAATTATGGACCGATGTGGACCAATTTTTGCATGATTGTTAGAGACCATATACCAACATCATGTACCAAATTTCAGCCGGATCGGATGAAATTTGCTTCTCTTTGAGGCTCCGCAAGCCAAATCTGGGGATCGGTTTATATGGGGGCTATATATAATTATCGACCGATGTGAACCAATTTTTGCATGGTTGTTATAGACCATATACCAACACCATGTACCAAATTTCAGCCGGATTGGATGAAATTTGCTTCTCTTTTAGGCTCCGCAAGCCTATATAATATTATGGCTATATATAATTATGGACCGATGTGGACCAATTTTTGCATGGTTGTTAGAGACCATATACCAACACCATATACCAAATTTCAGCCGGATCGGATGAAATATGCTTCTGTTAGAGGATCCGCAAGCCAAATCTGGGGATCGGTTTATATGGGGGCTATATATAATTATGGACCAATGTGGACCAGTTTTTGCACGATTGTTAGATACCATATACCAACACCATGTACCATATTTCAACTGGATCGGATGAAATATGATTCTCTTAGAGGCTCCACTAGCCAAATCTGGGGATCGGTTTATATGGGGGCTATATATAATTATGAACCGATGTGGACCCATTTTTGCATGGTTGTTAGAGACCATATACCAATATCATGTACCAAATTTCAGGCGGATCGGATGAAATTTGCTTCTCTTTGAGGCTCCGCAACCCAAATCTGGGGATCGGTTTATATGGGCGCTATATATAATTATGGACCGATGTAGACCAATTTTTGCACGTTTGTTAGAGACCATATACCAATACCATGTACCAAATTTCAGCCGGATCGGATGCAATTTGCTCCTCTTTGAGGCTTCGCAAGCCAAATCTGGTGATCGGTTTATATGGGGTCTATATATAATTATGGACCGATGTGGACCAAAATTTGCATGGTTGTTAGAGACCATATACCAACATCATATACCAAATTTCAGCCGGATCGGATGAAATATGCTTCTGTTAGAGGCTCCACAAGCCAAATCTGAGGGTCCCTTTATATGGGGGCTATACGTAAAAGTGGACCGATATGGCCCATTTTCAATACCATCCGACCTACATCGATAACAACTACTTGTGCCAAGTTTCAAGTCGATAGCTTGTTTCGTTCGGAAGTTAGCGTGATTTCAACAGACGGACGGACGGACGGACGGACATGCTTAGATCGACTCAGAATTTCACCACGACCCAGAATATATACTTTATGGGGTCTTAGAGCAATATTTCGATGTGTTACAAACAGAATGACAAAGTTAATATACCCCCATCCTATGATGGAGGGTATAACAAGATGAGGGAAGTCAAAAGATCCTAAATACAAGCAAGTATGCAATAGCATTATTTTCGTTATCTTTTTTGAACGCTTCTGTTGAAAGGGCATTTTTAATATTTGCCACAATTAAAAACAATAATATTTTAACGTAGCAGCTGAAAGCATTTTAAGAGTAAGCCTGCTTTTTAAATTGATATACATATTGTATTATTACATACAAAGAAAAAGAATTCTTCAGGGACAAAATTTTAAACAAACGAAATTGTCTTTTGTTATAAAGTATTTTCTTAAAGAGAAAATTTTATTTGTTATTTATTTATTTATTTTCAAAAGAAAATTTTTTAGCATCAAACGAAAACTTATTTTGTCTAAAATTTCATTTCTCAGAAAAGAAAACTCTTCTTTCAGTATATATATTTGGGTTAAATTTAATTTTTAAAGTGTATCACTACAGGATTTTTTTCACGAAATGTGGGACCCTTTTTATACTTTTTTACATTCTTAAATTTTTTGGGGGTTTTTGAAAAAAGCCTAGACCAATTTAGGGGTTTTTTCTTAAGATTTGGGGGGAAGAATCAAAAATCGCCTGGTAACACTGGTCAAAGTAGATATAATAATGTATCGTTTTTGAGGAGAATTATATTTAAAGCAAAAAAAAGGTTTTACTACACAGAAAAAAAAATTCTCGAAAAATTTTCCAATTAAAATCTTAATTGAGTTTTAAAAAAATATTCAATTAAAAATTTAATTGATTCAACAAATTTTTTAATTGAAACAAAAATCAATCACACAAATTAATAGTATCAATTAGTTATTTTATTGGATCAATTTATTTTTGAATTGGCTGTCAATTAATTTTTTAATTGATACTATCATTTCTGTGATTGAAGACATTTCAATTAAAAAAATTAATTGTATCAATTAATTTCGTGATTGAATCAAAAAAAAATTTTTTTTCTGTATACGGGGATTTTTCAATTGGTCTATTTTTATTCTCCACTTAATTTCTTACTTATCTAATATGAATTAATATTCCAGCAAAAAAAAAAATTTAACACTTACTAAAATTTCTTTATTTGTTCTTTTCGCAGTGGCATACATCCTTCACAGTTTCCTTTATATCCAAATCCAGCAGCAATATCTCAAATGGAAAGAGAACGTTTGGGTATACCACCACATCATGTTGCTCTTGATCCCAGTGAACATATGGTGAGTAACTATCAAATGGCAATAACATTTGTTCATACCGCCACCTCAATCGTTTGTTTTGTTGAAAATCAAGATATTTGTTGTTGTATATACTTTAAAACTACATACATACATTTTGTATCAACCATTCAATCACTCAATCGTATTTGGAATTATAAAACAAATCCGTTTTGCGAATTAACTACTACCACTACCGAAAACACAAACTACTGCATACCAATCACCAATCACAGATATCATTATTATTATTATTAATTGCAAAACTTCAATCGAAACAAATGAATCGAACTATGACCTAAAATCGCAACAAAAAACAATACTTCAAAACTCGATTGTATGATGCGCGTGTGTTTGTGTCTATTTAATTAACCTTATTAACATGATTTTGTTTATAAAAATTCAATTCATTAAATTGCATTCTTCTTAACAAAACCTAAAACAATTAACCCAATTCATTATGTTTTAGTGTAATTTAAAGAGTCCATTGAAACTTCATAACTGCGTTATCTCATGAGAATATACCATATATAAAAATAACTAAACATATATGTCCTTTGTCAAAAATAATGTATGCACTTGGTATTTTAACAATATTGCTTTTTAACAACGTTCTTCAAAAAAAAAACTTCCACCGCCACCACCTTTCTCAAATTGTTGTTTACTGTCATGCTCTCATACTCGTAAGAAATTCAAATGATATTCGATTGATTTTGTAAAACAAAACGACACTAAAACTGGAAATTCGCCACGTCCTTTTTTTGTTTTGTTTTGAAATTATAAATTTTCAGATACGATTGACGAGAGAATATCATGCACATGCGCATTCTCATACTCATTTACATTTGCCTTTGCCCCCACAGCCGCAACCACCAGAAGCCGGATTTCAACTACCACGTGAGTTTGTGTAAAAATTTACATAGTGTTAGCGAGAGTATTAAGGCTAAATTCTTAAGTTTAAATTTTGATTTTAATTATAGTGAAGTATTTATATTAAATTAATGTTGATTTCGTTATTACAAATTCGTCTAAACCATCGAATTGTGATTACATCTGCTTTGCATTCAAAGGGCTGTGTCAGACTTTGGCTAGAGCCTTTTACAAATGTATAATTAATGCTTATGACTTTTCCTTTCAACGAATCGATTCGTTGATTTTAATGGATTTATAATAATTTAATTTTGTAGTAAAAAAATCAAAATTTTCTACATGTTTTAAGATCGAACCCAAAACAGCTTTGAAAATCGCATATAAACAGACCAGTTTAGGTATTCAATAATTGTAGTTAGTTGTATAAACAAATATAGCCATAATAAGTAAATTGTAATTAATATAGAGATATTTTATCATAAATAAACATTTAAAAAGAATGTGTATTTAGTTAGCAATAAGGAAGTAAACAATTTTTTTTTAATAAGCAAAAATTTAAAAATTTATTGTTATTTCTGCTGTTTTCCCTAATTTATGGTCATTTTAGAGTGAACATCATGAATCCTATTTGAAAAATTGATATCTATAATAATTAGAAGCCGTAGATCGTACAGTAAATAACGAGAATGTGAAACACGTAGAGCAGAGAATGAAGCCGCCGATTTTAGCCACCGCCAACAAGTTTGGGCCAGCTGACGGCGTCACCATAATGTCGGCTCTTTTCGACTTGAATTTAATCAAAATATATTTATTTAACTCCGAAACAGGGATGGAAAATGCAGTACTATAGTACTTTTTTCAATATTTTTCACCCTGATCAGTACCGTAGAACCCCCGCGAATGACTTAGTACCTTTTTTTGTATACATTTTTGAGCCGATATCAGATTTATGACAAAATATTTTAATATTTTGAGGAAGGCTTTAACAAATTTATTTGCTCTTTTATAAATTTGGCAAACCAGAAGTTCATGCGAGAAGAAAATTTCGATTTTGTCAAAAACATGATTTTATTGAATTTCAAGAATGTTTTAGTCGAAAAAAGTATGTGTTTCTATATTACGCTTCCACACGAACATGTACGATTGCGTACTAAACTAATGCGAACCATTATAGTCACAGTCGAAACTTGAGAAAAAAAATAATCTGCTAACCTTTGGAGAAAATGTTACCAAAAAAAAAATATTATTTTGCAAAAATGTATTTCTTCAGAAAGTTTTGTCAAAAAAAAAAAAAACAATTGAATTGAAAATTTTCTGTATAAATAGAAAATTTTCAATTCAATTGTTTTTTTTTTTTTTCTTTGGAAAATTTTGTCAAAATTTTCCTGTATTTTTTTCCACATTTTATTTTTATAGAAATTTTTGTCAAAATTTTATTTTCAAACTTCTATTTCTGCAGAAAATTTTGTCAACATTTTATTTCTATAGAAAATTTTGTCAAAATTTTATTTCTATAGAAAATTTTATCAAAATTTTATTTCTATAGAAAATTTTGTCAAAATTTTATTTCTATAGAAATTTTTGTCAAAAATTTATTTCTTTAGAAAATTTTGTCAAAATTTTATTTCTATAGAAAATTTTGTCAAAATTTTATTTCTATAGAAAATTTTGCCAAAATTTTATTTCTATAGAAAATTTTGTCAACAATTTATTTCTATAGAAAATTTTGTCAAAATTTTATTTCTATAGAAAATTTTGTCAAAAATTTATTTTTATTTATCTTCAGAAAATTTATGAAGTACCATGAAGTACAACCGTGACTACAATACTACGGTAGTCTTTGTGGGCGGATATAAAAATAAAAAAAATATTTAAAATTGAAGAGTTGACAAACCAAATTTTAGTTTCTTTTCTATAGAGAATTTTGTCAAAATTTTATTTCTATAGAAAATTTTATCAAAATTTTATTTCTATAGAAAATTTTGTCAAAATTTTATTTCTATAGAATATTTTGTCAAAATTTTATTTCTATAGAAAATTTTGTCAAAATTTTATTTCTATAGAAAATTTTGCCAAAATTTTATTTCTATAGAAAATTTTGTCAACATTTTATTTCTATAGAAAATTTTGCCAAAATTTTATTTCTGTAGAAAATTTTATCAAAATTTTATTTCTATAGAAAATTTTGTCAAAATTTTATTTCTATAGAAATTTTTGTCAAAAATTTATTTCTTTAGAAAATTTTGTCAAAATTTTATTTCTATAGAAAATTTTGTCAAAATTTTATTTCTATAGAAAATTTTGCCAAAATTTTATTTCTATAGAAAATTTTGTCAACAATTTATTTCTATAGAAAATTTTGTCAAAATTTTATTTCTATAGAAAATTTTGTCAAAATTTTATTTCTATAGACAATTTTGTCAAAATTTTATTTCTATAGAAAATTGTGTCAAAATTTTATTTCTATAGAAAATTTTATTTCTATAGAAAATTTTGTCAAAATTTTATTTCTATAGAAAATTTTATCAAAATTTTATTTCTATGGAACATTTTGTCAAAATTTTATTTCTATAGAAAATTTTGTCAAAATTTTATTTCTATAGAAAATTTTGTCAAAATTTTATTTCTATAGAAAATTTTGTCAAAAATTTATTTTTATTTATCTTCAGAAAATTTATGAAGTACCATGAAGTACAACCGTGACTACAATACTACGGTAGTCTTTGTGGGCGGATATAAAAATAAAAAAAAAATATATTTAAAATTGAAGAGTTGACAAACCAAATTTTAGCTTCTTTAAATTTTAGTCTAAAGGAGCTCTTGACAATAATCTTCCAATGTAAGTTTTGTTCAAATTTAGTGAAAATAACTTTTTTGCTCAAAGTATACTTTCTTAAAAATTGTATTTTCCATCCCTTCTCCGAAATATTGTTTATAATATATTATTTTGTGCCAAAAAGCTGTTTCATTCACTCAAGCTAATTTAAGACCACATTTCTATAATAAAATGAAAATAATCGTGCGCAGAAGAGATTAATAAAATGAAGATATGATATGATGATATGACTGTAAGATTGGTTGTATAACTAATCTTATTACGGTTCTGAATAAAAAAAAATTATGTCGGCTCAATCGGCTCAAAGTCGCTGAAAAAATGGGTCGGCTTCGTTCTCTGGCGTAGAGTTTTTCATTCTTTGAAGTAGTAGGTTTTACAATTAATAGCAAGAACATTATACTCGTATAGTTTTCCATGATTTAAATCATATATTTATTTTCAATACCAACAAAAAAACAACAATGATGTTTTTTCGTAATCTGTAATTATAGTCATATAATCTTAATGAAATAAATAGAATTAGATATAGCAATAGGGAACATTCAAATATTTATCTTTTGATATCCAGAGAATGAAGCCGACCCATTTTTGTCGGCGGCGGCGGCGGCGGACACTAAATTATTGCCTCCGGCGGCGGCGGCTTGACGGCTGAGCCGATATAAATTTGCTCACTCGGCGGCGGACAATTATTCATTATAAAATCAATTTGAAGGCGACTGAAATCGGCGGCGCGACTCGGCGGCTTCATTCTCTGTTGATATCATATTCTATCAAATCATTGCATACGGCTGGTCTGTTTTTATGTATTGAATGATTAATTTGAAATTTTCAATGGCTTAAGATTTTAGCTAATACTCTCAAATCTTGTATTGTGTACAAAAATTGTTTATAAAAAAAAAAAAAACATTATTTTCTTGTTTTTTCCTGTCTACTATTTTAATTTGCCACCTTTAAATAATATATGATTTGCGGGTGTCCTGCCTACATTACGTAACAACGGCCATGTATTGTATTCATGTATCCTCTTAAACCACCATAAACATCAATATCTTTGTTTCCATCGGACGACGAACTGAAACATCTTCTAATAGCGAATGTTGGTCAATTTCCACGTCCAAATATGCTTATGCCTAGAGAACCTCACTCCGATGTATTGCTGCGAATGTCTTATGCTGATCAACTTCAGGTTTTCCATTACCCTCGTTAAACTTTTTTACTCATTAATTACATATATACAGTATTTACAGGCCGCTGAATTCCAGCGTCAGTCATTACACGATCAATATTTCCGGTAAGTATTTAATATTATTTTTAATATCAGGCCTACTAATGGACATGAACATTTATGACATGGACTTTTTCTCTTTAAAATGTGTTTGCTATAATATCTAGATGAATAATTTATATTCAAAAAAAAAAAAAAAAAAAAAAGTGTGACATGCAGTGATCCAGTAGTAAATTAAAAATTGAGTATGTTAGTGCAGCCGTACACTTTTAAAGTTGGAAAACTTGCTCACGTTCCCAGCATTAGCGCAATTCTACAAATGTGGTAGATTTATTACTGTTTGGTAGATTGATTATCATATTTCATATGAAATAAGTGCAACATATGTTAGGAGCATACGTAGGTTAGATATAGTGGCAGCCTCCTATTACCACAGTGGTTACATGTTTAGCTCAATGACAAGGGACCACCTTTTTATAGTCGAGCCCTAGGCGATCACGTATACTCATAGAAAAAAGTCTGCTCAAAACAGCAGTCGATGTTATATTTTTGTACTTCAAGGTCTAACGAACAACAAATTATAAAAGGTTTAGATTTTAAATTTTTCCTAAAGCATATTTAAGAACCAAAATTAGTTTTTGATAATATACTCACAAGCTCCTAAATGTTACCAGCAAACATTTTGTTTGTTGTTATACCCACCACCAAAAAAAGGTTGACGGGGGTATAATAAGTTTGTCATTCCGTTTGTAACACATCGAAATATCGATTTCCGACTATATAAATATTCTTGATCAGGGAGAAATCCTAAGACGATATGACCATGTCCGTCTGTCTGTTGTAATCACGCTACAGTCTTCAATAATGAAGCAATCGTGCTGAAATTTTGCACAAACTCGTCTTTTGTCTACAGGCAGGACAAGTTCGAAGATGGGCTATATCGGTCAAGGTTTTGATATAGTCCCCATATAAATCGATCTCCCGATTTTACTTCTTGGGCTTATAGAAATCGTAGTTTTTATCCAATTTGCCTGAAATTTTAAATCTAGAGGTATTTTATGACCATAAAGAGTTGTGCCAAAAATGGTGAGTATCGGCCCATGTTTTGGTATAGCCCCCATATAGACCGATCTCCCGATTTTACTTCTTGGACTTATGGAAACCGTAGTTTTTTTATCCAATTTGGAGCCACCGTGGTGCAATGGTTAGCATGCCCGCCTTGCATACACAAGGTCGTGGGTTCGATTCCTGCTACGACCGAACACCAAAAAGTTTTTCAGCGGTGGATTATCCCACCTCAGTAATGCTGGTGACATTCCTGAGGGTTTCAAAGCTTCTCTAAGTGGTTTCACTGGAATGTGGAACGCCGTTCGGACTCGGCTATAAAAAGGAGGTCCCTTGTCATTGAGCTTAACATGGAATCGGGCAGCACTCAGTGATAAGAGAGAAGTTCACCACTGTGGTATCCTATCCAAATTGCCTGAAATTGGAAATCTAGAGGTATTTTAGGACCATAAAGAGGTGTGCCAAAAATGGTGAGTATCGGTCCATGTTTTGGTATAGCCCCCATATAGACCGATCTCCCGATTTTATTTCTTGGGCTTATCCAATTTGCCTGAAATTGGAAATCTAAATGTATTTTAGGACCATAAAGAGGTGTGTCAAAAATGGTGAGTATCGGTCCATGTTTTGGTATAGCCCCCATATAGACCGATCTCCCGATTTTCTTCTTGGGCTTATAGAAACCGTAGCTTTTATCCAGTTTGCCTGAAATTGGAAATCTAAATGTATTTTAGGACCATAAAGAGGTGTGCCAAAAATGCTGAGTATCGGTCCATGTTTTGGTATATCCCCCATATAGACCGATCTCCCGATTTAACTCCTTAGGTTTCTAGAAACCGTAGTTTTTATCCGATTTGCCTGAAATTGTAAATATTCTGGTATTTAAGGCTCACAAAAACGTGTATCGGATTAAGTTTTTACCGGTCCATTTGCTGTTTCTACTAACAAATTTCTTTGGGTGTAGCCAAATAAATCCCAAAGTTCTGGAGTTATTTGAGAATATATTACAAATCTCATTAATTTTTATTATTTTTTTTTTATCATTTTTCAGTCGTATTGGCTCAAATAGTTAGATAAAATTAAAGATATCAAACATAATTTAGTATAAAACATTGTAAACTTAAAAAATGAATGTACTTAAAAAATTAAAATAAAATTGGAAATTGGAACTGGAAACGTTCCCGAAATGTTGGATGAAAATAATGGAATAATTCCAAAACCAAACATACCAAAATAAACTTGCATTAACTTAATTGGAATAGGAAGAGTAAATACAAATTGTATTAGGAATACAGTTATATCTGGGAATTCAAACTTCATGGACCCATTGATGTTGCAAACATTTTTTATTATTTTTTTTTCTTATTAGTAATATATTCAAATTGGTAATGATTTAATTATAAGTTTTAAATGCTTTTTGAGCTTTCTACAATCGAAGGTATTCACAAATACACAAAAACTTCTAATTGTTTTACGTTTTAATATTCATTTTGAAATAAAAATTTTAGGATAATACTTCTATTGGATCACTGTATGTCTACAATGTATTAGATTAAAATTTTGTGTTTCCTCCCAAACTATAAAAAAACGCAATAAGCAATTCCCTTTTATTTAATTTACCAGTACAAGTCTATTTGTACATACATATCAGTATTTAAAGATCAATTTTTTGTGTTTAACGTTTAACAGTTATTGCGATTGATTTCCTTTTGCCATTTGTTTTAATCTCAAATGCCTTTCCTATTTTTATTTTTCCATGCCATTTCATATTATTATGATAATAATTTTGTTTCATGAACAGTTTTTATATCCATATAAATATTTTTTTTTTTTTAATTTTCTACATTTCAACAGACAACGGCCCCGGTAAATGGACCCCACTTTTTGTGTTTACAAAAAGATATACATTATCGTTTGTTCGTACATCTCCCAAATTAATCAACACCCATCATGTATCATCGTCATCTTCATATTGGTCAAGCCATTGCTTTCGTTTGTTTATTACAGTTTGTTTGATATTAACAGTATATATACAAGTATGTCATATGTAAATATGTGTGAAAACAAAATATTTTCCATTACATGTTGTGTTGTCGTTATTGCTAAAATAAAAAGGGGAAAAAGGTAGATCGAAAAATGATCGTCCCACACCAATCATTATAGTATTACATTATTTTGCTACCTAATATTAATCTCATTAGCACAATCGACATCATAATATTTTTGTTCCCCCAATTTGTGAATCTTACAATGTATGTATGAACAAATGAAAATATTGGTAATGACCATTGACATCAAGATTCATCGCCATCATGAACAATATATAAAAAAACTTATTGCACAACTATTCTATATTGAAATGTTAGTATTATTATTTTTTGAAAATAGAAATGTGGTTTTGTAAAAAAAGATATGTACATCTACTACTATGTTTATAAAGTTATATATTGCTTTTATTGCACACAAAAAAAAAATTTCTGATTCAATCACGAAATTAATTGATCCAATTAATTTTTTAATTGAAATGTCTTCAATCACAGAAATGATAGTATCAATTAAAAAATTAATTGACAGTCAATTAAAAAATTAATTGATCCAATTAAATATTTAATTGATGCTATTAATTTGTGTGATTGATTTTTATTTCAATTAAAAAATTTGTTGAATCAATTAAATTTTTAATTGAATATTTTTTAAAACTAATTTTTTTCTGTGTGAAGTTTTCCATAATGTTGGCTATACCGCAAAAGTAAAAAAAACAAAAATCTTAAAAACTAGGCAATGATTTACTATGGAGATCCTTGGTAAACATAGTGAAAACAGCATAGCTAGGTACGAACTTTTACACAGAAAAAAATTCACGAACATTTTTCCAATTAAAGACTTAATTGAGTTTTAAAAAATATTCAAAAATCAATCACAAAAATCAATAGTATCAATATATTTTTTTTTTTTTTTTTTGAATTGACTTTCAATTAATTTTTTTTTATTGATACTATTATTTTTGTGATTGAAGACATTTCAATAAAAAAATTAATTAGATCAATTAATTTCTTGAAAAAAAATTTGTGTGTAGTTTTGCAATAAAAAAATGTGTAGCTCCATATAAAGCAATGTTAGACCTACATTGCAAAATGCTTTAATTTGGGTAGTTTGTTCGGTGGTCATTTTACCACAATTGATCAATAAAATTTTACTCTATCGTTTTTATTAGTTCATTTTTTTTTTTTTTTTGAGAATTTTATAAAGAGCCAATTAAAATACCCAAAATTTACACGCTTTAATTTTTAGGAAAACTCGATATTGCAATAATATTTTTTTTGTTTTGTTTTTTCTTAGAAAAATAAACTAACATCCAAGTAGTTTTTCTTTTTGAAAAATCTAGAATCACGAAATGTAGGATACAAAATAAAAGCAAAAAAAAAATACATGAAATGAATAATATTAAATTTCACTGAATTTAATTAGAGTGTTTTCTGACACCACCAATAAGAATTCAAAAGAATATTTTGACAATATTTATTAGCACAGATGTAAATGTATATATCTAAATTTACAAACCCATTTATATATCGATTGATTATTCACTAAATCGTACTATAACCATTATTTTGACTAATTTTTCCCTTGCAGAAATCAATTGCGTTGAACAACTACATACTAAGTAACATGATGTACTATGGCGGTTATATACCCTATGGAGGATATTTTAATCATCGTGGAGGTGGAGACTTTAAGTGACAGACAGTAATTTGAGTTGGGAGAATATCAAATATTAGCCACAGCAATAAATCAAACACCTTGGTCTTCATTGACAAACATCGTTTTTTCCAAAGTCCCCCATAACAATAATTACATCATCGATTTTGTTATCTTTGTTATAACAGCCAATTCAAATTTATATGATACGTTAATTATATGTACCACTCGTCTATTTTCTTTTGTGAAAAGTTTATATGAACAATATCAATATGAGAGTTTAGGAAAAAGTAAATAGTAACGAGGAAATGCGACTCTAAAAAAAAACTCTTTATTATGTTGTTAATGGAACCATAAATATATGTTTATTTTTTTTTTTTGTTTTCTTTTGTAAAATTTATTTTTAAATGATTACAAATGTATAATACTAACAAAACTAGATCAAACACTGCACACAAACCCATACGCTATATATATATATTTAAACATATTACAGAAAGATATAAAAAGAAGCAATTGTTCTTAGGAATAATATAATATTACTTGGCTGGCACTTGTCTCGATCGGAAACAAAAGAATAGAAACTCAAATATATGTAAATGCTTAGAAATATTATACGCAAGTAAGAAAACATACTTAACAAAACAAAAATTAAATAATACTATTAATAAATACATAATTAGGAATTCTCAAAAAAAGAGCTAAATGTTATAATGACGTATTAACTACAAAAAAAAAAAAACAAAAACGAAATGAAAATGCAACAACTACTGAAAAGATAAAAATTACAATTATAGGAATACTTAATTAACTAAAGCATAGAATAATAGGAATAATAGCAATGTAATGCTAATATACACAATAGCATTTAAGAAAGTAACATTTGTTCATTAACAACATAAAAATAAAGGCAATTTAAGAATAGATGTAAGGTCATTGGCAGCATTTGTTTGTTTGTTGCCAGTCGAAACAAATGCCCCCACCATTTCCCTTAATCCCCTGTATTATAAAATCATTAATATTTTTTATAAGTCCCCCAAAAAATATAAAACATATTTAGTCATAAAAATGTAAAACTGTAAGATTTTAGTAGGTGTAAAACTTTATTTTTGTTTTTTTTTTTTTTTTTTTTACTTGACTACAATTTCTCCACAATATTAAAGAGAGTTTTGCGTACAGAATCGATAGAAAACAATGCAATGATTCATATTTTTTCTTATAATCGTATAAAAAATGTGTAATAATACTAATTAACAAATCGCAATATTTGACGAATTTCTCTGGGTTCCTTCGTAAGCACAGAGTGGTTTACAGAGTTTATATGATGAGACATGTGAGAGAGTTTTCTCTACTCTTGGCATTGCAAATAGGACAAATAAAATGGTTCGTATGTTCTCCAAGTGAGGTGAAGCAAGCTCACTACACTATGCAAATAAATAATAATAACTTGAATTCATAGCCATTATATCGTATGTTAGCAGAGCATTTGGTCATGAGTAACCATCACATAAAACCTAATACGTCTCATTTATACTGAAATATCTATAAATTTGTTTGTAATTATTATTTATTTGTAATTTGGAAAGATCGTCCAAACCAAAAACTAAATTATAAACGAAAAATGAATGGTGTCATTATTTGTTTTACAATCCAACTACCAATGGTTTATTTATAGATTTTTCTTTAAAAAGATATTTAAACTATTTCTTGAAGCAAAAATTTATGGTCTTGTTACAATGGTACCATAGAACACTTTCTGTGAAGAGTAAATAAGATTCAGCAAAAGGAATTTTATTGCTAAAATTATTTTTATCCAAATATTTGCATATGCGTTTGAAATCTTCGAGTTGGATTCATCATAAGAGTTTAAGATGAAAATTGCGAATCTTCTATTTCGCTCAAAAAAAAAAAGCGAAAAACTATGGAATTTGTTTGAATCTCATACATATCTGTAACAACAACAACAGCAACACAAATATGTGTGCATTATCAGAAAATGGAAAAGCAATGTTGAACGCCAAAATCAACAATGATCTTGCACTGTAGAGTAAATGCTCAAAATTACATTCTCTTGGCCAGCAATTTGCCAGGTTACATGACATATTTTTTGTAAAATAATTTCAAAATACATAATTTCAGGGCAAAGAATACTCTATCGTTTCATTGAATAATATGTTAAATAGTGGGCATAATCGTCATTCTAATCACAGAAAAAAATTTCACGAAAATTTTTCTAATTACAGCTTTGAGTTTTAAAAAATATTCAATTAAAAATTTAATTGTTTTAACAAATTTTTTAATTGAAACAAAAATCAATCACGAAAATTAATACTATCAATTAATTTTTTAATTGTCTTTCAAGTCATTTTTTTAATTGATACTACCCAGCAAAAACTAGGTAACCACATCTCATTACAATTGACATTACCAGGCGTAAAGCTGTCATTACACGTTGCATTACATTGCGGCGATTTATAATGACTAACTTGTAATGACAAAAATAAATACTTCTCGGTAATTTTCGAATTGTTATTCTCAAATTTTTAGCGGTTGTAGTTAACAATTAATAAAATAGAATAAATGATGGTACCATTAGGTATAATTATTCACATAATCGGGCATTTACATAAAAAATTAAAAAGAATATGTAATGTAACGGCAATTCTGAAGATTTTTCCGTTAAGAAATGTTTATCACAAATATTTCATAATAATTGTGTTTAATGACATTATCATATTATGTTTTAAATAAATGCTTTCTTATACCTCATCCACATTACACTTCCAAAATGCGCTTAAACTAAATTTCAAATGTCATTTGCCTTATAAGAAAGAGACTTAAAATCCAGTTTTAGTAGATTTCGAAGCGATGCCAATTAATAAGCGGTTATTAATTTTTAAATAGCCTTACCTACAAGATTACCGGGTAATGAGAGTTTTTGCTGGGTATCTATCATCTCTGTGATTGAAGATATTTCAATTAAAAATTAATTGGATCAAAAAATATTTTTTTGTGCGATCTTCTTACAATGATGCATTCTTTGCATACTACGCTAATAGAAATAAATGAAATATATGATTTTATATATTCATATTGACATTGCTATAAATCTACTTTTTCATTTTTTGTATAAGACAAAACACGCTAAAAATGGCTAAATTCAAAATACCAAAATAAGAGAAATATAAAGATGGACTATTAGTGCAGATATGCTAAAAATAGCCTCACAAATATTTATTCCGGTACTGTAAAGAAACAGCAATAAATGCGGTTTAGGATATTAAAAAAAAAGTTTACAAAGCTTAGCTGCAATGTGACAAAAAGTCGTAAGATTTTTTATTTTTATAGACACGATAAATATACCAAAGAGTGTCGGAGCACATTTTCAAACATCTGTGGTGAGAAATTTTCTTTTTGTTCTTTCCATATAAAAAATATGTCAACTATTGATAAAGAAAATACAGATATTTATTTCGCAATATATTAAAACTCTGGGCAATACCGTTCAAATAAAACCCAACATAGATATATAGCATCAGCTTTATGTACGTTTTTCTATAGAGAAATGATATTGCGTTACGAAGGAAATCATTTTAATTACCAAGTAAATTTAGCAGAAAAAATATTTTAATAGATAGCATTTTGTAAATTTCTAAAATAAAATATGAATTTATTAATAATCGGTGGTTATCGTTTAATTTTCTTACAAAATTTTAATTTTCTTCTAATTTGGGCAATTTTAGCATTAATTTATTTTTTTATATTGTTTCTTAAAATCATTTTATTTTCTAATGTAATTGTATTAATTACAGACTATGTGTGTTTGCTTTTACAAAAGTTATGGATCAATTCTCTGGTTATTAATTTTGTAAATTTTATTTATTTATTTTAATTTTGTGTAGCAAAACAGATACTAAGCAAATGTATAGCGCTTTTTTATGGATGAACATAATTAATATAAGTACAAGCTTATAGACGAGTATATAAAAAAACGTAAAAGAAATAAACTGTAATGTAGTTCTTAGAGGTGAATATTTTTTTAATGCGTTAAATTAAGCGAAAAATTAATAATGAAAATAGAATAACATTATCCTCGTATGATCAATAGAAATTCTAAAATACAACCAATCCCCATACACATATATACTTTGTACATTTATAATTCTAAAATATAATAATAATAACAATGATAAAACCATTCTAAATATACTTACACACAAGCATATTTTGAGATATAAGAGTTTGTAATAAACATTTTTAAACGTAAGGTAAACAATGATAGTGAAGGAGACGCATACTCATTTCTGTAAACATATACATACTTACCCAACACAAACAACAGAATTCTTTAAAAACATACATTTAAATCGTAGTAGTATACATGTAAATTTGAAAAAAAAAAACACAAAAACATTGAAAATGAATTTCATTTACAAAAACTGTATTTAAATTATTGCTATTATTATTACAAACAAAAAACCTAATAACTATATAATCAATTATTATTACATACATACACACAACTATTACTTATAGCATAACTAAAGCCTAAGAAGAAAAAAGAAAATAAATTAATGTATTCTATATAGTTTTCCGAAATTCACAAAAGTAATGGAAAATTGTCTTCTTAAATCACTTGAGTTTTTAGATAACAATAGGAAACGTTCAAGTACACGTACATAACAAATTATTATTCTACACACATACATATACATAAAAAACAAACAGTTTCAGAAAAATATGTATGTAAGCTTGTGCGAACAAGAAAATATTAAACATCATAAGCAAGACGATATGAATTTGAAAAAAATATATTTAAAATAAAATATTAAATCAATAAAAACAATTAAAAATAAATATAAATAGTAATTGACTTTTCTGGCATTATCAAATAATAACAAGAACTATTCAACATAGCAATAAAAACTCGAAAATAAATTATTTAAATGGATATTTGTGTTTTACATTCTGTTAATATAAAGTGAAAGTGGGTTTGTTGTGTTTAACCTACAAACAAGACATCTTGCATGGACTCTCCCACTTCCACAAGTAAGCCGGTATTGGTGAAATTTCAGCAGTAGCCCTCTATGAGAATGTACACAGAAAAAAATTTCACGAAAATTTTTCCAATTAAAATCTTAATTGAGTTTTAAAAAATATTTAATTAAAAATTTAATTGAATCAACAAATTTTTTAATTGAAATAAAAATCAATCACACAAATTAATAGTATCAATTAATTTTTTAATAGTATCAATTAATTTTTTAATTGACTGTCAATTAATTTTTTAATTGATACTATCATTTCTGTGATTGTAGACATTTAAATTAAAAAATTAATTGGATCAATTAATTTCGTGATTGAATCAGAAAAATATTTTTTTGTGTGTACTCTTCGACATTCTAAATTGCTCTTGCGTCTGTCTTATATGTTGTTATTTAAATGGAAATTTGTGTGCTAACCATTACACCACGGTGACAAAAGGTTTAAGGCAATTCGATTTCTTCTAATTCAAACTAGCCAAATCATACAATTGTACTCAGTGGTCCAACTTTAGTTTAGCAAATTTATCAAACGACGACACTTTTCTGCCCATAAAAACAATTTTTCGTTTTATGCCACCTTCATGCTGTGCCACTTTATAGTTAATTAACCCTTAAATGCGCACTGTATCTTTTAGGATACAGCCAGAAAAAAGTTCTTACGTCTTAAAATTTTGACCGAATTCTATGAAATCAAGTTTGATGTATTTAAAACATTATTTTAAAAAAATGTGTTTTCTTCGAAAGTTTGTAGTACTTCTAAGCAATCTGCAGTCAAAATTGATAATCAAATGTTGATTAAAAAAAAAACTCAAATTGGAAGTTAAATAATATTTACCAGAGATGAAAGTAATGCTGGTTAAAACACTGTGTAATTAAAAAAAATCAAATTGCTTATTTGTAAATAAAAAGCACTAAATAGAATGTAGAAAAACACTTATGTTTTTGAAGATTTCAAAGTAAAAAGTAAATTTTATTACATTTTATATTATGGACCCATATCTCTATTTACATTCCTCCGAATTCCTTCCTAATTGGAGAATGAGATGAATATAAAATAATTCGGCGACAGATAAGGAATAAAAGTGCACATTGTTATTGGTGTAAGTACATTGGTTTGAAATGGTGTGCACTGTTAGAAAGTCACCTTTTTGCAGGCTCAATGGACGATTTCGGCTGACGAAGGAGGCATTCAAATGGAAAATAATTTTTGGTGGCATGTCAACGTCAATTCTATCGCTTTACAATTGTCTGCCGTCTTAACACTTTTTGCCAGTGGAAGCCTTCATCATTCACTATTCTTACAAGTTGGTCCAAAAGCGTTATGTTTGTCACGGAATGGTACGGTAATTGGTTGATAACAATCTCTTGGATATCGATCTAGCATGTGCACTTTATATAGGGTTCTTTGCCAAGCTAGGATGCTTGCTCCTGAACTCGACTATGACCAATTTTGTTGAACTTTTATTGGAGTTGCATTAATCCTAAATATTCATATTTACTTCAAATTAGCAACAATTCGAACTAAATCTAATATATTTACTATTCCTATATGGCGAAAACGATGTAAAAAACAAGTGAAAAATGTTTTACGATTGCAATCTACCAATCGAAAAAATTGTCGATCAAAAAAACTCGATATCGACTCCCGTGATCCGAAAAATTTAGATTTCGATCGTGATTTGTGCACCCAGCTGGGGGTGCACAAATCACCCAAAAATTCACTAAGGCGGAAATCAACTTTCACCAAGACCTTTGCAAGTGAATTGATTTCACGAAACTTCCGGTGGAAGTGGATTGTAGGACACCAAAATCGTGGAATTGATCAACATTCACCTGGAAGTGGATTTGCGAACATGGGCTTATATATTTTTTTCTGAGAAATCGGTTATCTTCTGCAATTAAGGGTTAAGTATAGTGTATTTAAAATTAATTATTAAAAAAATGGCTGTTTTAACTTAACAGCCAACTTAATACCGGCTTTTTGTTTTAAAGAATTCTATGATTAATTTGGCGACACACCGTTAGCTGACGCACCCCAATAAACACAGGATGAGCGTTTGTCAAATGCAAAAACTTTTCAGTTTGAGGGTAAATATAATTTTCAACATAAATTCAACTTGACTTGAAACAGCTCATCTTCAAATTGTTTGCGAATTACTTCCAATTTGGCAAAATGTTGACGAAATCTTTGAAAAAGTTTTGAAGATAATATCCAAAAACTTTGACAAAGCACTACCCTAAAATGCTACGAAAAAACCATGGGATTTTCAATACTTCTTTGTGCAACGAAGTTCGTGGTCAATTGGAAGAAATAAAAAAAAATAGTTTATAAAAATAGGTAAGTGAAAATAAAAAATTAAAAAAAAAAAACTTTAAGGAAGTGACTAAATATATACAGTGGCGTGCAGAAATGAGTACATAATTAATTTTTTTTTTCAATTCTAAACGAATAAACAAGCAGGAATAAAGAAACTAAAAAAAACTTTAGTTTTCCTTTATTCCTTCTTCAATTCTAAATAAAACAACAAAAAACTCAAAACAAAATGTAAAGAATTAAGAGAGACAAATAAACATAACAAAAAAACTCGCATGCACTTTTTGATGTACTCAGCATTAAAACCAAAATATACCGTTAGTTTTGTATTTGTTGTCATTCTTTATGATTAGTAATACAACTTCGTGTTTAGAAACGTGTTTGCTAGTAAGAGTTAAAGCTTTATTCGAAGTGTACTGCAATAATATCAAGTAAAAATTAAAATGGAAAAGTTACCGCGCGATGTAGAGAACAATATAGTTTCCTTAACTTAATAGGTCTTCATCGCGGAAAATAGCCAAGGAACTAAAGGAACCAAAAAAGACGAAATACTACTCCCAAACAGCAAACCAGAGGCCGCCGAAAACTGTTGACCGAAGCGGACGCTCGCCTTATGATGACAGAAATGAGGCATAACAAGTCCGTAACGCCCAAAATACTACTGTTGCCAAAAATAAGCAAGTTAGTGAATAGACAGCAAGACGAGCGCTCCACAACATTGGTTATGTTTCGGATGTAAAAAAAATAGACCTGCATTGTCCGAAAAGAATCAAAAGGTGCGATTGTCCTGGTGATACCATTCAACGCCACCAATTTAAACAAACTGCGAAGCATGGGGGTGGAAGCATAATGGTTTGGGACTGCTTCACTTGGTGGCACATTGGGCCATTGCAGAAAATTGATGGTATAATGAAGAAGGAAGACTACCTCGCCATTTTGCAGACTCATCTTCCCCAGTTTATTGACAAGAGTGTCTATCCTGAAGATGAAGTCGTATTTAAACAGGATGGTGATCCGAAGCATAGTGCAAAAATAGTGTTTTCACTATGGCTTAGTGAGCAAAAATTTCAAGTGATGAATTGGCCAGCACAAGCCCCGACCTCAACCCGATTGAGAATTTATGGTCAATCGTGGGAAGACAGCCGGGATTGTACAAATCAGCTCCATCAAAATTAGAAG